>NW_018022253.1:2590-10036 GCF_002006095.1 Pseudomyrmex gracilis
AGCAATTTGCTGTTACTTTTTGTCGACAAGCTTTGGCAACAAAATCGAAGCCTAATGCGGACACAGTTGATGCCAATTTGTTGAATAGTTTTGCTTAAAATTGCTGACAATTTGCTGGCAAATTGCGAACAAATTGTTTACTGGGTATACTATGCTTAGATTTTAATAAACTATAAAACAATCAATTTAATTACAATTTGCAGTGAATAACAATGACTTTTAATTGGAGTGTAAAAAACCTTACGTGACCACTTATGCAATATATATATATATATATATATATTTTAACACATAATATACAATCTTAGATATCTTATATTACATATGTATGTATATACTTACTGTGTTTTATCATGTCATTGAAATTGATTATTATTATAAGAAAATGGTATGTATTTTAATTGTCTTGTTTCTTTTTAGAAATATTTTTTACTAAAAATTAGAGGCAATAATTTAAGAGGTACTATTCATCGCACTTTTTGTCAAAAATATTTACAAATGAATGTGCAATAAGTTGTTCTTGGAAAGGAATAAAAAAAAATTTTATAGTCATAAACTTATATTTTATTAAAATTGTGCGAGATATGTTCTACATGTATTTATTATTCAAAATTTGTTGTTATACACGTCATTTTACTGACTCTATATTTTTCTTTTCAACAGACATTACTTTACAACAATCACCAATGACGGAAACGAAGTTTGATAACATTGCAGCTGAATGGCTGCGGTTTGCTAAGCAAAGAAAAAAAAGAGAAGTAAAAGGAAAGGATACAATAGAATGTGAGCAAAACAATAATGAAGAACATTAATTTATTGTGATATAAAAATAATTGTAATATAAAAATAATATGTGTTCTAAAGTTAGAAATATGTAACTATTCAAAAATATATATTCTAAAGTTATAAATATGTAAAAATGTATATATATATTCTGAAGTTAAAAATACTTAACTATTCAATAAAAAATAACAGTTACATAACAATTCAATAAATTTTCATTATTGTTCTATAACCCATATCTTGATTTTTATATAGGATATATAACCATTCTGTAATTTCTTCTACGCTTACATTACATGTTATTTCTGCATTATATTTGCGTTATATAACTGTTATTTATTAGTAGGAAATTACCACTAATGTCTATATAACCTGCTACATTCATAGTATATTGCGTGTTATATTTTGTTTTATTACAGCAATGTAACTGTTGTATATCTGTGTTTGCTGGAAATGTTAAAATCATTGAACTTTCTATGATGTTTGTAATAATAGTTTATATACAAGTATGTAAATAACTTTATTTATTTATGTAAAATTAATACAACACATAATGGGACAAAATTTTTTGTTTTTTGATTACATCTTTTTATGATTAAATCTTGATCTTTGTAAGTACAATACTTGTTAGTGTAACGTTATCGGATAAAAATATCAAATATTGCTGCATGTTTCCTAATTGTAAGTAGAAATGTTTAAGTAAAATCTAAACAAAAAACATTTTCAAAAGGTGCCTTTGACAAACCTTGTAAGAATTATATGAACTTTTATTTATTAAAAAAAGACTCTTTCAAATCAATTGTACAATTTTGACGAAAAATTAATTTAAACAAAAACATTAAACAAAGTGTTGTCATTCTGCTTCTCATTCTGTGCGTCGGAGCTATATGCGCGATTATACTCTCTCTTATCAAATGCCATTAAAGCAACAAAATATTTCTATTCTGACTCTGAAGCAGAGAAATTTCTCAAATAACATACAAAATTCCAGTTTCTTTAGAAAAGAGGCTATGCGTAAAGACTTGAATTGTGAATAGCTTACTGTTGAATTTAAATGGCATATGTTCTTAGTAGGCTCCGAACAATGGCTTTATTCAGTATATGATATATGAGCAGTGGTTCTCCACAAAGAGAGTGAGAAAATGTTAGATTATAGATATTTTGAAAGCAATTATAAAATTGAGTTAGGTAACTACTTTGATTTGCACACATACTATTGTGTACTAAATTTTTTTCAATTGTAATAATATTTTATATTTTATAAGTCAGAAAATATGGAATTTAAAAACTTTATATACGAAACAATCTGAAATATTTTTTCTAATATAATATCACAATAATCTTACAAAAGGAGTCTAAAAGAACGGATTAAGTATGACATTAAATAGTAACTAGATAGACAATATGTAATTTTTCTGAATTGATTTTAATCAAATAAATATAATAGCTTTTGTTATTATAATAGAACACAACAATCAAAAAATTATATTATTTGTTGGTCAAAATTGATTTTTAAAAATTATTATATGTGTGTGAGATAGTTATTTAGTATATATTTATTTTTATTAATATTTTGTTTTAATAGTCCAGACGCTTCTAACTGTACCAAGAAGAAAACGCATTATTAATAAGTAAGATAAAGCCAAATAATTCGCGTGACATAAAAAGGTAGATTCGATTTTTGTAATATACTACATGAGGATAAATTCAGTGACAACAAACATTTAAAGTGACATATAAGTAGTCTCTACTATGATGCTAAAGAATTATTCTTAAACATATGTATATTGACAACGCCTATGTCTGACCATACTTAAAGATCTAGTATTCAAATGATGTCAGAACAGTATGTCACAATGTTATCGTTGATAAGTTTTATTCTTTTTTGTACGTAATGTTTTTGAGAACTCGTCAAAGTATTATCATTTACGGCATTGATGATTTTATTGTTGCTCAAACATGTCTTTCCATCGAGTCATTTTTTCAAATTCAAAATAAGTGAAAATAAATGGAAATTGCACGATCTTATATAAAATGGCAAATAAGGCAGATGAGGCAGCACTTCGAAGTCCAGCGTAAATTTTGGCCATTGTAACAGTCAAAATGTAAGCTAGTGCATTGTCAAAAATTACTGAAAGCATTTATTTTAACAAGTTGTTACTACACACAAACACTATGCAATAACAAACCAACATTTGACATTTGTTTTTCTGAAAAATGAAATTTGTTAACAACAATAGTAATGTGATACTACTATGGTTATCTATGCGTTGTTTCAGAAAACATTGTTTTCTTATCAATCGGTTCTCGTATATTTGATGGTTCTGTACGCGATATCGCATTTTTTCCTAACAATTCCTTTGCTGAGTCTGTTGGACTTTGATCTTATCTAAAATCATTCAGAAGAGCTCGACAAGCGACGACCAAACACATTGTTATTGCTACGGTGGGGATGAAAGAAGAGAGTAGGGTAAGTTTACTTGTGAGAGCCACTTTTCGATTGTTTGGTGCCCTTTATAACCGTTGCAGCTGCCTGCAAAGGTAAGTCACAATCATCTTTGCTGATCAAAATCGAGAAAATAGTTCAGAGCTCACTAGTTGTTCTTTGACCGGCGTGTCAGTTAGTATATTTATTATTACAAGTGTGGTATATTTATTATCTCATATACACATATATGACGATTATAACTGTACAATAATAAAAAATTTCTATTTTTATTAACATAAATATATTCAGTATTTTTACAAAGATAAATAATATATCTTAAGAAATTGTGTATTATGTTTGTGCTTAGTGAAATGAATTTACTGATTTTATGCAAATAAACGTAAAAATACATGCATATCGTCTGTAGTAATTTATGTTGCGCGTTTCGAGGATTATATCTACCACGTATTTCAAAAAGATGTAACTGTGCGAGACAGGTATGTATACATATGTATATAATCATCTTTTTAAGTGATTTTAATGATGAACCGATTCACGAAGATTCAAAACAACATGTGTAACTTGTTATTTTTTGATCAAACATGCTACAAAATATAATTGATAAACAAAATAAATATACCATATTGATTAATAAAATATCTACTGAAAATTATAATAAAATAAAAAATAATTTGCGCTGTTAAGAAGTGATGATAGTTTTTATTTAAACTAAACACGACAAGTAAATGCTATTATAGCTTTGTATCTCTTACACTTATAACTTGGAATTGACAAAGTTATATACATTTGACAACAGTTCATGCTACGCAAAGTAAATCGTATAAAAAATTAAAGAATCATTAATCATTATTGTGAAAAAAATAGTAATATTAACATTTAACAAAATTAAGTGATTTGGCAGGCTATATTGGGAGTATGAAGTACAGATGATGATGTGTTGTAAAATTTAAATTATTCGTTGTATGTAAACGTTCCGACTTTAAAATTAGGTCCTTCTTAATACAAGTGTAAAGTTCTATAATAGTACTTTTCTTCTTGTAAAAACAGGGTCGTTGACATGTCATTTCCACAACGAGCCTTGATTGACATGTCGTCACGACTTTGCCTGTATATGAACTAACTGCATTATAGAACTTTACATTTATATTGAGAAGAACCTAATCCAAAGGTCGCAACGTTTACATATAACAAATAAATTCAAATTTTATACATCACTATCTGTGCTTTATGTTTCCATTAACATATCAAATCACTTAATTTCAAATTCTGAAGCAATTCACATGTCACTTTCGATTCGAATATTTGGAATTTTCGAATACAGACTTTACATGCCGTTTTACGAATTATTATTTATATGTGTTCCAATGTTTTGATGAATACACGTAATGAACTACAGATTTTTGTAATACTGCGTTGAATATCAGAAAATAAAAGTTTTAATTACCTTTATTTAGCTAACACTTTTTAAATATTTTAATAAGTTTTCATAAAATATAGAAAAAATGATCTACCAAGTATTTTAAAAATAAAAACAACAGTTGTTAAAAAATAAAAAGTAAACCTAATTCACAATGCGTTGAAAGATTAAAAATGTAAATAACAATCTCTCTCTTTCACATTCATATATAATAGTATATAATATGTAGGTTTATTTCTGGCATATTATACACAATAAACATCTTTTCCTGTATCACTAAGTATCGGCAGAGCACTGATAGCCAAGATTTCTTTTGCGCAGATCGACAGTTGCACAGATTCTGTTTGCCTAGATCTCGTTTGCACAGAAAATTTTTGCGCAGATCCGATTGCGCATAGTTGCGTTATTATTACATTTGCGAAGTAAATATTTCGCTTATATCACACACTATAGTACATATGTGGGCGGGGGAGAGGCTCTGCCTTTTCTCTTGCACACCCCGAAAAAATCTAATCCAACCTAATCTATAATATGTTTGTGCAATAACGACTATGCGCACAAATTTTCAGTGCAAACGGCATCTAGGCAAACGGAACTTGTGCAACCGTCGATCTGCGCGAAAGAAATCTTGGCTATCGGGATCCTCTTCTACTCCTAAGTATCATTTTTGATACAATTCAATAAAGCACAAATATTTCTAAATAATTAACTTGTCATTTTATACTTCCATTTTAATACTATCCAATACATTAGAGTTAATATGTTACAATTTATAATATTGTACAATTTATAATACACTCGAAAAATAGTATTAAATTGTACTTTGCGAGAAGATTGCACTTTTATGACAGAATATTTGTTTTTAAACACAGCATTATTTTAACGTCAGTGCTCTTGAATAATCTAAACAAATTAATCGGAATCTAATACTTCTATGTATTGATTTATAAATAAATCTAATATTAAATTAATCTATATGTAAATTTATGTATATATAAGCAAAAATGCAAATTTTATTTTACAATTCATATCTCGTATCTCGTATTACTTTTTTCACTATAAATAAATAATTAAGATTTTCTAAAAAAGAAGAAGGAGTTTCTTTTTATGGTAATCCAGATACACATGTCTAAAAGATGACACATTTAAAAATAAATAAATTATTAATAATTAATAGTTAATATTAATAACCAATATATATATTATAGCTGTACTTATGAAAATTTTTTATGTAAGGAAACAACTATTAGTTACAACTATTCATAGTAATTGAGTTTTATTTTGCCCTGAATGATCAAATTTAGTTTTAAAATATTTTAAAAAATCTAGAGATTATTTGTTTTTCTGTTTTTTTGTATTGTTATTAGTAGTTTATTCGTGAGATATAAACCGACGACATACAATTTTGCAAGTCGGTTTTATCAATTTCTTTTTTTCTTGATGATTAATACATAACTATTTGTATAAATCTTCAAATATCCAGGGCAAACAAAATGGTAAGTGTGTACATTAAAAATGCAAAACAAAGTAGACAATAACAAATAGAATTACAAAAAGTAGCTTAGCTTCTATTTATATAGCTTCTATTTATATAAATTAAATCTATAATTTATATAAATTTAGCTTCTAATTATATAAATTATAGGAAATGTTGAATATTGAAAATCTCAAAAATCAATAACAAACACAAAGTTAAACGTGGAGAATAAGGGAAATTGGGAAAGAAATATATTAAGATGAAAATCCTTTATGGAAGAGAAATATATGATACTGAGATGAAAAAGAAGAATGAGAAAAGAGTTAAAGTTAGATAAAGAGACTTATAGTGTATGTAGATACTTAGTGAAGAACGAAGCTCGTCAGTCTACTGAACGTCTGCCGGAGTAACAGGAGCGGTTTAACTATCACGTTGATTGCGATAACAGTGGTACTCACGATAAGTGTTAATAATCATATGGAATGAAGAGAAAGGCATAAAATGTGTAGCTACATATAATTTAATGTCAATCTTCAAACACAGTCCATTAATAACAGAATATTATCAATAGCAATGTATATATAAAAATTAAAAATAAGTATTTATAACAAAATATAAGTGCTTCAAAACAGTGCAAAAATATTACAGATTTTATATATTAAATGGTAAATAAAAATAAGTATTTATATGTGTAAAATTGAAAAGAGTACTGTGTCTCCTCTAAAAGTTAAAAAAGTTAAAAAGCAATCAAAATCTAATTATAAAAAAAAACATGGAAAGATAACTAATCTTCGAAAATATTAATTGAATGCAACAATACTATGGCGCTCACATATATTGCGTGAGTATTATAACAATTTTTATTAAGAAGTGATATGAAATGATTCAGTGAGGTTTTTTAGAAGTCAAAGTTTATGTTATCGCGTTCAATGGAGCAATATTTCAAGAAAATCACAAAACTTTATTGTTATAACTTTTTGTTAATAATGTGTTCTCAGTATGAAAACGCACATGCACAAAAAGAGAACATGGACAGAAATTAATACACGCACATGCAATAGAGAACTGAGCACACTCTGAGAAGTTCTTTTTCTTGTAGTCTCTAAAGCTTTTTTTTTTCATTATTATAGCGAGGAACTTGTGAGATAGCAAGCGTTTCGGGGATAGCATAGTAAAAACACTAATAACGTACAAAAGCATTTATTTACTGCGTAAATAAACGCAGATGGACGAAAGAAAATTAATGCATTTTTAATTATATATATATATATATATATAATATATATATAATATATTAATATATTATACTCAAACACAGTA
>NW_018022253.1:10062-16780 GCF_002006095.1 Pseudomyrmex gracilis
ATATAATATATTAATATATATATATATACATTATAAGAAATAATAAATCAGTCTTCGAACGTTTCTTTAAAAAATAAATCAAATAAAAAATTGATAAATAAAGTTATTTTTAAAATTGCGCACATTTATTTCTGTAATAATTTTAATAAAAATCTGAAAATCTATATATTTTATTGCTATATGTTTTGATATTTTATTTTATGCTTACATCGGAGATAATTTTCTGTGACTTGTATAGTTACACACACACACACACACGCGCGCGCGTGCGCATGTTTTTTAATGTGCTATTATTTTTTTACTTAATTGTATTATTTTGTTGTAGTGCATATGTCATATTAATATTCTAAAGAATGTAAAATAAGAGGAAAACTTTTCTATATATTTATGGAAAAATGGAGCACTTTACAGTGAACGATACAACTTTAAAGCTTGCATCAGAAGATACAGATTTCAAACCATATCCGCGATTTGTGACTATCACTGCTGCTGCTTGTGCTATAATATTCAGCATTATTGGAGTGTTTGGTAATAGTTTTTATATTTTTATTGGTATACATATTTTGCTTTAAGTTTTCCAACATTAAACTGAAAATCACATCTGAATTCTAGGTAATTTAGTAACAGTAATAGCGTTATTAAAATATACCAAACTGAGACGACAAGCCACTACAGCATTTGTTATAAGCCTTAGTATCTCTGACTTGATCTTTTCAACAGTTAACTTGCCTTTAACTGCAAGCAGATATCTGAAAGAAGAATGGGTTCTAGGAGAAACTTCATGCACAATATTTCCTTTATTTTTCTATGGAAACGTCGCTGTATCTTTACTTAGCATGGTAGCAATTACCATTAATAGGTAAGTGTTTTAACAATTTTGTCAAAATTATTTTTATAACAATAACAAAATGAGCAATCTGCTTTTATATCTTTAAAATTTCAAGATAAGAGAATGCTGAACTGTCCTGTTTTATCAACCTAATGATATAATTATATTTTTCTAGTTTTTGTCAAACTTACTGCACAAATTAGAAACCGGTCCTCCAAATTAAAAAAAAAAAAACAGTCTAAAAACTCACCACGCGTAGTAAATGTTTCTGAAACAAAAAAAGTTTATCAACAAAATTGACTACCTTATATCATGCTGTATTTCTACAGATTTAAAAGTTTATCACAATACACACCATGCAGTGATAGATATAACCTGTAAGAATATTACAAGATTATAAAAAAATAATTTCAAAGCCTGCAGTAAGAGAATATATTCAAACTGTAATTTAAAAACATAAGGGTTAGCTTTTTTATTACAACAACACTACGTAGTTACCAAACTTTTCATCAGAGGCGTTGCTGCGTTCAGCAGAACAACTGCTTCAAACGTGAGTGGCTCTTACTTTTAGATCCAACAAGTCTAAAAGAAAGACGGGCGAATTGAGAGACAAGGAAAGAGATATACATACATCTATTCTTGTCTTGGTTCGACAGAGGATGCTATTTTCTGGACAGTGTAGCGGCTGAAGCAGTCGATTCAAAGGTCATTCGTTGATTCAGCATTCTCTTAAGAGGATACTGAACCGTACTGTTTTACCCTCATGTCGTATTTTCAAATTTTTGTAAAAACTATGAATTAGAAAAATGCTTTTCCAGAAAAAAAGAAAATATAGTAAAAACTTGGATAAGATATAAGAATTTAAGAAAAACAAAAAAAAGTTTATAGATTGTTATTACATAAACTACATTTTTGCTTTATATGCAAAATTGGCCGTACGAATTCAAACAAAACTATCTTACTCCAAAACTAGAAACATAGACGAATATTTTGGGTGTTTCAAAAAGAATTTTGAAGTCCTGTGAGACAAGAAAAATTTGAACTAAGATTAGTACGATTTTAAATAAACGCCGAAGAGACATACATGTCTATCTTTGTCTCTCTTATGTCATCTATTCTTGTTTTGATTCGACTCGGTCTCGAGAGATGGAGCCACTTACCCGATAGCGTAGCGACTGAATAGCAGCTGAGCGAACTTTTGTCAGCGGTTCAGCATTCTCTTAACACATAAACAATATATTCTTGTATGTATAGTGACTTCTCTTCCTCCTAGTAATCGTAATAAACACAAAAAGAACTAATTTCTTTTGAAAAAAAATAAATCATCAATGAAAAATAATACTTTTTTGTAAAATAACGATTGTAGAATAACATTTTTTTGCATGAGATATAGTTTTTAAGAAATTTTATTTTTAAAACCGGATGTTAAGAAAGTGTCGATTTTCATCTTCAAGGACAAATGGCTCTAGTAAATCTAAATCGCTAACTTTGGTTGAATAGCTGTGTTTGGCAAAATTTCCGGATTCGACCATCTTACCACCAAGAAATAGCGCCAAAGCGTATATTCGATATTCACTGCCAGTACTGAAAATCTATAGATAGATTTTAGAAAATCTAAATCTAGTACATATGACACGTAAAATATCCCATACAGCACAGAAAAATTGCAAACATATTGCAATATTCCCAGCAAACACAGATACATAAACGTAACATTGCTGTAATGAAACGGAAAGTAACAAGTAATTCAACGTGTTTGTTATATGTAACATTCAAGTTAGTTGTAATTTTCCACTCATATCACCTTGCAGTTATACAATCTGACTATAACATGTTACTAAAATGTTATATTACAGTTTTTGCAGTAGTAACTGAGAGGTTATATAACAATTATATATAGATTACTAAACTGGTATAACTGCGATATAAATTAATTAAGTGTTAATGAAATGGTTATATAATTATTCTTTTATTTGTTATAAAATAGTAATATAATTATTAAAAAAATGGTCAAAGCTCGAAGCACGTGTTCCTAGGATTGACTGGTCAATGCACGAAACAACCAAGCGCCTTGGTCAAAGCCCAAAATAATTTTTTCTACCGTACTTTTTACTGTACTTTTTACTATCGCAGTGACATTATATAGAATAGATTAGTTTAATTAGGTTAGGTTAGGTTAGATTTTCACGGGGAGGAAGTGCTCGCCCACACGTGTACTATAATATGATACAAACAAAATATTTTATACGTCTCTGTTGGAATTGCTGTGACTAAGAGAGGCAATAAAATCAAAAATTAATCTCCGTCTTATGTACAGTTTATTATTTAGTTTAATCAAGGTTTATGTTTACATAAACAGGGGTACGATAGAGAGGAGAAAAAAATAAGTCACATAGGACTTGTGACGCACAGCGGCAGCTATATTAATCAGTTAGACAGGAGAGTTTAAAAAGTAAAGATATACCTTCCGTACGCGTATACTTCATTAAAGAGTACATTGAGTAGAACAAAGAATTGATAATTTATATGTCCTTTTTACCCATAATCCCAACAGTCTCAAATGTCCATTTGGGCTTTGACCAAGACGCTTGGTTCCACATTGACCAGTCAATTCTAGGAACGCCCGTGCTTTGACGATAACATGTTCATAAAATATACATCACAAAACTGTTCTTTTTTACTTCACTTTCTATTTTAGGTTGTACTAAAGGTATCACATCTTTTTTTTATCAATATATATTTCCACAACCATACATATATTTTTTTTTAATATAAAATCTTCAAATTCTATTCACTAATAAATCACTCGATCATATCTATATAAATTGTCACANTACAGTAACGCAGACATAAAATTTGTCATATAACATGTTACATTACATATACGTTATTGTTATCTTGTTATTGCCAGTAAGTAACAAACCCCGAGAAAAAATGGATTAGATTTAAGTTAAATCTAACGAGATAAAAAAAAAAAATAGAAAAATAGATCTAATTAGATTTAAATTAAATCTAAATAGATATAAAGTTTTAATCTAAATAAATATAAAGTAAATCTAAATAGATATAGGTAAATCGATGTAAATTTATTTATATTTTTATTTATTATTGATATATTGATCTATTTTTGATCTACTCAGATCTATTATATTAGATCACCTCAGATCTGCTTAAATCTAACAAGGAGAGGTCGCGATGTTGTACCAATCGATTTGGACAAAATTTATAGGATTGATAGATGACTAAGTGGAATATTGCAAGGTAACGTAATAAGACGCACTACTCAACCATTCGCGAGGAAATCGAATTTGAAAATTTCGAGTTACTTTATAAGGATATTAAATAGATCGTTTAGTCGAAGAGCGCGTAGCGTGGCAGTAGCGTACTAGGATAGTAGTGTCGACGCTGCTGGTTCGAGTCTCGATATACTTTTTTTTTTCAAAATTCTACAGTATAATCTAAATGTAAGTAATACGTTTTTTATTTATTTATTGCATGTTATAAAAGTGCATTGTTTTGCATAAAAAATTCGTGATTTAAAACATACGGTAAAAATAAATAGATTATTACTAATTACTAATTGTGTTTTTAAAAAGCGGATAAATAATTGTACGCAACATGTAAAAATATACGCAACATGTTTTATTTATCGGAACTAGATGGGACAATACATAATGCAGGATGATATTTATCATAAAAACAAGTGAAACAATAATTTTCACATCGTATGAACACTGCAGTTTTACATTCACATGGTTTCTTTAAAATATCTATTGAAAAACATACTTCGTGGACATTCATAAATATCTCTCTCTCCTTTGTTAATTTAGAAGCATACCATGCATATTGTACCATATTTCAAGAACTCGGGGCAAACAATTGATGATGTATGATTGAATGAATTTTTATGCGATCTTCACAAGATGTTATTTCGTGGTTTTGTTCTATTAAAGTTGAACAATTCTGCAAACGCTTTATAAAATTTTTTGCTTGCCTATAAAAATAAACGTCACACGGTTGACATAAAGGTGTGCACTTTGGAGGAACAACTTTAATAGTATGTACATGTTCTTGCATTGTCATCATCAAGAAAAATTTCGTCATACAATGCAGGATTAGTTTGACCGGACCACGAATCTATTATTAAAAGAAATTTTTCTTTGTTGACATATGATGATAATATTTCTTTTAAATATTGTGTATACAGATTTGTTGTGAGTTTTTTGGGCTTCGAGGATGTTACCACAACATTTGTATATATANTAGAAAATTTATCGATAGCTTGTACTTTTGGACCGAACACTCTTGTCGCTTCTTGTAAACAAAAATATGCTTTAACATGTTGCATATATTTTTACATATTGCGTACACTTATTTATCCGCTTTTTATGAACACAATTAGTAATTAGTATTAATCTATTTATTTTTAAAACCGTATTTTTTGAATCACAGTTTTTATGTAAAAAATGCACTTTTATAACATGCAATAAATAAAAAAAAACGTTACTTACATTTAGAATAAACAAATTACTTATATTTAGATTATATTAGAATTTTGAAAAAAAAAGTATATCGAGATTAGAACCAGCAGCGTCGACACTATTAACCTAGTACGCTACCGCCACGCTACGCTCTTCGATTAAACGATCTATTTAATATCCTTATGAAATACAGAGGGGTGCACTATATCGTTCCGCTCCAAGAGAAGTTTTCCTCTGAAATTTCTCTTCTGGCTGCTTCTACTACCGCGCGCCGTACTCTTTCGATCTCCGCCAGCGGCCCGAGATTGAAGAAAAACGACACGCGATAGTAGGGACAGCCGGAAGAGAAATTTCCGAGAAATACTTCCCCTGGAGCGGAACGATATGATGCACTCTGTACCTCGAAATTTTCAAATTCGATTTTCTCGCGAATGCTTGAGTAATGCGTCTTATTACTTTACTCTGCAATATTCCACATAGTCATCTATCGATTTTATAAATTTCAAATTTGAGATAATCATAGGGCTGTAAGAACCAATTGCAGGATAGTATGCAGTGAAATAATCAATATTAATTGTCCATACGTTTCGACTATTTTATTTCAGTCATTATCAGTGGATGCTGATAAGAAAAAATTACAAGAAATTAACAAATTTGGTAGTCTCCCATTCATTACAAAGATGTGATTTACAGTAAAAATAGAGAATCAATGCATCAACGTACCTTACATTTGAATTTCCTCAGCATCAATATTCGAATAACACAAAGATGTTGTTTACATCAGAGAGTTTTCGACTAAGGAAATTCAAATCAAGGCTTACATTATAAGTACATAAAGATCCATCTGTCAAGAGATGAGTTAACTAGGCAATTTTATTCAAAAGTGGAAGATAAGCGTTATCCAACAATTCTGTATCCTGCATGACATTAATACTATTCAGATTTAATTTTATATGTAACATCTCGGAAGTCAGTCTTCTAAAATAATTAGATTCATTGTCAAGCACATGAGACNAACTCTAATCGAAAGAATGACCGGTACTGAGACAATGCTCAGAAATAACAGAATTATGTTGGTGACAGAATACTGATGTTCTCTGAGTCTCGTTCTCAGCTGTCGTTTTATTTGTCCAACATAATTAGAACTACAATTTCCACACAAGAAATGTTGTATACAACATTCTTTTTATTATTTAACTAAGAAATAATACGGTCATCCGAGCCGATCGCAGGATGTTGTGCGGATGTTGTGTTGTTTCTTAGTTTAGTAACTTATCGAGCTTTAATAAGATATAATTGTTAAATTTACGCTGGTCTAAATAAGCGTTTAGGACTATCGGTTTCTTCGATAGATATATACAGTATTGCGAGAATTGCTCCAAGTGCCTCGGTAGCCTAACAGGGAAGG
>NW_018022253.1:17550-19199 GCF_002006095.1 Pseudomyrmex gracilis
GGATATCAGTCTTCTTATGATTTTAAAAATAAATTCTAAAGAGTAATTATTGTCAATTAAAATTTTTATACATTTAATGAGATTTTTTTGATAATATATCGGTTCAGATAAAAGAATAGCACGGTCAACTAAAGAGTATATGATACCAATTTTTTGAGAAATTGGATTCTATGATAAAAAATTAAGGTATCTACCTGAAAATGTCGGTTTCTGATACCAGTCACAAATTACGACGTTGTTAATCAGGTTGATACGTAGGTCAAGAAAACTAATATCCTCACTCGACTGTATTTCATGCGCGAATTGTAACCTCTGGTGGAAAGAGTTGTAAGTAATCTTATAAATTTTGTCCAAATCGATTGGTACACCGTCGCGACCTCCCCTTGTAAGTAAATCTGAGTAAATCCAATATACAGTCAAACCTTGATAACTCGAATCTCAAGGGAAGAGCTAAAATCTTCGAGTTGTAGAGCTTTCGATTTATCGAAGTTTTTTTNCTCTCCGCGAAGCGGAAGGGAATGAAAAACTTACCATCTTATAGAGGTTTTCGAATTATAGAAGTTCGAGTTATCGAGGTTTGACCGTATTATTTAAAAGAAATTATATATAGAGCCTTTGCAGGATGTTGTGCAATAAGAATTTGTTTAAACAATCTTTGTCAAAACGTTTCGACTTTATTTAAAGTNCTTATCAATTGATTTGTTGATGTGTGTCTTGTCATGTTGTCGCGCTTCTTTCAGCTAGCGGTAAAAGAAATATGGTAGAATGTTGAGGTGTCACCTCGGGCTCTCCTTGGTAAGTCCAATATATTATTTAATATATTCTAATAAATCCACCATATATTATCAATAAATCCAATATATTATTTAATAATCAACATTCTACCATATTTACTTTACCGCTAGCTGAAAGAAGCGCGACAACATGACAACAAGACACACATNAACAAATCAATTGATAAAGACTTCAAATAAAGTCAAAACGTTTTGACAAAAATTGTTTAAACAAATTATTACTGCACAACATTCTGCAAAGGCTCCACATAGTCAATTCCTTTTAAATAATATATTGGATTTACCAAGGAAAGCCCGAAGTGACACCTCAACATTCTACCATATTTATTTTACCGCTAGCTGAAAGAAGCGCGACAACATGACAACAAGACACACATAAATCTGAGTAGTTGTAATATAGTAGACCTGAGTAGATCTAAAGTAGATTTAATGATATATAAAAGTATAAATTTATGTTACGTCCTGAGCCTATGGTTACGGTCGGGCATTAGTGGTAGCACGCAACAGACGCACTGACACATTCAAGCGAACGTGATATCTATCCCGGCACACTGACACAAGGAAGGAAGTCAGGAATGCGCGGGTCGAGCGAGACAGTTCGGCAACGCAGACAGGCCAACGGGATTACCCGATTTTCTCTGTCTAACGTGTTCTCACTCGTCGGTTCCTTTTTAAGTCTAAGACGCAAGTCTCAATTACCAAGGACGGGACCACGCGATTTTTATCGAGGAATGAACGGGTTGTTAATCGAGGGTGGTTTACTAGTAATAGTTTGTTAGTTAGACGAGGTCCATAAGAGTTAAATTAATTAAAGCCGGATTTGTTATGAAAAGATTAACATAATTGTTTATTCAA
>NW_018022253.1:20994-25375 GCF_002006095.1 Pseudomyrmex gracilis
CGTCTCCTACTACCACGCGCCAGCGGCCTGAGATTTAATCCATATATCGGCACGATTACCAATGATACATGCCGACGCGGTTACCAATAATACCAACAGTCATATGTTACCATAATATTATCATGAACATTGAAAAGATTAACTCTGTATTGAAAGTGACTTCAGTAATTTATATCAAATATTTATTTATTTAAAGTTAATAGAATGTAAAGTCTATAAAGAGCCATTGCGGGATATTGTGCGTGAAAATATGACTGTGCATACATACAACAGACGTACTCACATTTTTCATGTGAGTTTTTTAATTGAAATTTCAATTCTGTAAATTCATATAAGATGCTAGTTTTGCATCACGTATACGAATGACCCCGAATACCCCCCTAACTAATTTTAAAATATTGCGAAAAAATACTCCTCAGACAGGAGTCGAACCTAGAATCTCCGGCTTTCCGGGCCGTCGCCTTCCCTGTTAGGCTACCGGTTCGATTCCAGGTTTGACTCCTGGCTGAGGAGTATTTTTTTCGCAATATTTTAAAATTAGTTAGGAGGGTATTCGGGGTCATTCGTATANGTGATGCAAAACTAGCATCCTATATGAATTTACAGAATTGAAATTTCAATTAAAAAACTCACATGAAAAATGTGAGTACGTCTGTTGTATGTATGCACAATCATATTTTTACGCACAACATCCCGCAATGGCTCTTTATAGACTTTACATTCTATTAACTTTAAACGGATTACAGAGCCNGAGATGATTCTCATTTATTTATTTAATTAGTAGTTTTTACGTGATATGAGAAACTTACTTACAATAAGTGTAAAAAAGTAAAATATATTTAAATAAGAGAGTAGAAAACCATGACAGTAGATAAATGTCATAGTAAACCAATTATTAAAATATTAAGAATAAAAAATAAAACACTCTATAATAAATTTGTATAATTAGCGGTAAATTTTCTTTAAAATATCAAAAATAAAAACTAGTAAGGCAATATTATATAATAGTTATGTTTATATATAAATATTGTTGCGCTCGCGGTGGTGGTTCAGCTCTGTCGCCGGTCTCCGCGATTCGCACTCACACCCACGGCCAAGAAAGGACGCGGTTTCTCGTTAAAGCACTTTATTACAACTCGAAATACAGCGGTAATTACAAAATACAGAACCAAACGCGTCGCACAGAGTGGTCCAAAATCTCAAAAACGTTGTCAAAACCCCAAAAATAAAGTTTTGATCTAAAGAAGTCTAACTGTTGAGTTGGCTACAGTGACAATGTGCCTATTGAATAGCAAAAGAGAGAAGGGTCTATCTTTTGTACCTAAGTCTATGCTTTAATTCAAAGTTAGCTTTTGTTTGAGCAGCGTTTCGTGTGCGTCAGTACAAAAATAAACGTATACTTTAGAAGTGCATAACTTCTGGAAAAAATAAGTGATTTTAATTTTGTAAAATGAATGCTATTCCTGGAGGTAAGTAGAATATTTATTCGCATTAAAATAACTAAAATTGTCGGGTTGAAGATTGTATAATGATAACATTGTTTATAAAGAAAACGCTAAAACTTTTCTGAAAATGTTTACAAATATAGACACAAAGTTATATATCCCACAATATTCCACTAAAATTTTTGTTTAGGCTTGTAGTTTATACTTTTATCTAGCAAAATTAGTAAAAATTAGCTGCTACTTTCTGCAACTTTAGTTTTATGGTTATTTTATACAATGAGATCTCCAAATATTCCTTTTNTGGACAAGTTAAGAAACCATTAAATATTCGCGTGTTTTCTATTAATTGTCTTGCATGTTTAACATGTATTGACAATATTATAATACATTTTAAATATGTAGGATGATTTTTAAGTTTTTTTTTAATCAGCAACCACAAAAACTTTGGGATACCAACTTTTGTCTAAATTGAAGTACGATTTCATATTTTGACTATGTTTTTAGGATCCGCCATTTTGTTTTTTAAACTTTTGACTTCAGATTCATAATCAGCGACCGCAAAAACTTCGGGATACTAACTATTGTCTAAATTGAAGTACAATTTCATATTGTGACTTTCTTAGAATTCTCCATGCCCAGAGGTATCATGTTTACCACATTTCACTAACTCAGGAACTAACGCTTCGGCAATTCGCAGAACGTCTTCAATTTTGTCACTGGGCCGTACAGAATCCAGAGTTATTTACTTTTGTTATGTTTTCAGATAAGGCATTTAAAAATACTGGAGAACTAAACAGACATAATAGCCATTACTGGTCAGATGTGAATCCACACTGGCATAGAGGCGTTGATAACCAACATNGTTGGAGTCTAAACGTTTGGTGCGGGATCGTAAATGGCTATCTTACTTTTTTGACGGCAATGTAAATCAACATAATTTTTTAGAATTATTGAGAGACCATTTAACTGGTTTACTTGAAGATGTTGATTTGGAAACAAGGCGAAGAATGTGGATACAATTAGATGGTGCAACACCGCATTTTGCACGGATTGTAAGAACATTTCTAAACAAACAATACCCAAACCAGTGGATTGGTCGCGGAGGTCCCATTGCATGGCCTTCTAACTCACCTGACCTAACTTCACCTGATTTTTATCTTTGGAGATTTCTGAAAAACGTTTGTTTTAAACAGCAGCCAACAACAAGACAAGATATGATGGAGCGCATAAGAACTTATGCATTGATTCCAAGAAATGTCCTGCTTCCCACTGTAGCACATTTTTTGCGAAGATGTCAATTGTGCATTGAAGCGAATGGTGCTCAGTTTGAGCACTTACTTAATGGCTAAGGTAACAGTCAAAAGTGAGAGGCAAGGGGACTCACTCTAATCAAGCACTCCGAATCGTGAGAGGCAAGGGGACTCACGCTAATCTAGCACCCCGAATCGTGAGAGGCAAGGGGACTCACGCTAATCTAGCACCCCGAAGGGAACATAGTCCAATTACGTCCACGTCGTTGTTCCTGGGTAGCGCAAAAAATAGGAAGTTAGCGCACTTAACATGTGAGATTTAATTGTTTCAAGAAAAATAAGCGACTAAACCTGCTGGTAAATATGGTTTCTAGGTAATGGGTGAGTTAAGGGATACATAGGTTAGCTCGCTTGTGGTGTAGAATTAAATAATCTTAAGAAAAATAAGCGACTAAACTCGCTGTTCGCAGGGTCTAGTGGGTAGGACTGCTTGCGATTTGGTAGAGGTTGTTTCTTGTAGGCTTTGGGTGAATTATCAAAGGTTTTGCTTACAAAATAACTCTGACTTTAACAAAACCTTCAGAATCGAGTCGAAGGTCAAAGTAATAATTGGTACCAGGACATAATTCTCTCCATCTCATGCAACTTTTGTCGGAAATATTTGGCTGTTTTTGAATTCTAAACACCTATTTTTCAACATTTTTAGCAAATATGGCCTTTATCTGACCTGACTGTGACCTTGAAAGATTAAAAAATATTTCTTTTTAATGTAAAGTTTTTCGCTCTTTTCAAATCTAGGATCAAAAAAACATGTTTCCTTGCATACCTCCTATTTTTAACGTCTAAGTACCCATTTTTCAACATTTTTGGCAAATTTGACCTTGCCGGAAACTTGAATAAATAAGAAATTCACATTTTCAGCGTAAAANTTCTTGCTCTTTTCAAATCCGGGATCAAAAAAACATGTTTCCGTTTACACCTCCTGTTTTTAACCTTTAAATATCCGTTTCTCAACATTTTTGGAAAATTTGACCTTTATTTGACCTTTATTTGACCTTTATTTGACCTTGCTGTGACCTTGAATAAATCAAAAATGGACATTTTAAGAGTGAAATTTCCCGCTCTTTTCAAATCCAGGGTCAAAAGTAGGTGTTCCCATTTAAAAAAATCACTTTGATCTTAAAATAACCTTGAAAATAAGGTTCAAGGTCATGGCCATTGATACCATTAGTTGACCCCCTTTGCCCCCTACAACTTTTGTCTAAAACATTTTGTTGTATTTTACCAACATTCCGAGATATTTTCTATTATAGATTAAAATGGTCCACCCTAAATATGTATGTATATATATATATATATTGTGACGTGGCCGAGCGGTTGCAGCAGCAACCGCCCGCCCTAATCACAAAGACTCGTCTCCGGGATCCGAAATCGCACTCGGAAACCGTTAATCCTCCGGGGCATACACGCGACTTAAAAGAAAAACCGATCTTAATTGATTTTATTTCCCCGTATAAAATAAAACGGCCGGCTATGCGAACCTCACCGGCACCAACGAGGAGGCCGAGGAGATAACCAGGAGAAAGAAGGCGCCGGGAAGCCAGGAGAGGCCGGAGAACAAGGGCGAAACAACTCCTGAAATTCGATGCTGAGGGCAAAAGGCGCGTAAGAGAGAGACAAGGCGCG
>NW_018022254.1:0-5787 GCF_002006095.1 Pseudomyrmex gracilis
ACTTTCACAGATGTGATTTAATGATACAAATTTAACTAAAAAAAAAATAGTCCACATGTCAGTAGAAAGTGCAAGCATCCATATCGTTTTATTGCTCTCATATACGTGAAAGAGACATAATAGTGAACGATATTGAAAATATAATAATGTCAAAAAACCGACAAAATAAGATGCCATCTGCACAGTCATTTGCACTCCATAGAAAAAATTTATATTACGAGCTATCCAATAAAGTTCAAAATGAAGATGCCTATAAACAAAAACTGTTTATTATTTGATTACATGGTATATTATTATTTTGTATTATTTTTTATGTTATATATACTGTGATATAATTAGATGAATTTATTTTGTATGTAACATTACAACTATACAAGTAAAGAACATACTTGTCATGCACGATAAAAATTGTTTCTGTACAATTAATTTTTACAATTTTTTTACGTGTCCTTAAGATCCACAAAATGTTAATTACATTGCAGTCCACAACACATGCTTGCGATATTCTGTGTTTCGACCATAACGACGACTGACAGTAAGAGACTTTTTCCACATGCATCTTAACCCACAGTTTTCATTCTCTGAGAGTTGCACAATATGGTCGTTTATTTTATCCAACCTATTACCGATATATCTGTGATGGTAAAGAGTAAACACAGCTTATTTTATATATCTTTTTTTTGTACCAAAAAAGATAACATCTTAATGTGTTTTATTTAAACTTCTGTGAGTTTTTATAATAACAGTAATACATTACCTTAACATATACATAATTGTCAAGTCATGCAAAGTATTGATATGTACAGAATACTGTAGAATCCAAGGTATAATCAAATCAGATACTTTCATATTATTCTGCGTCAGAAACAATAAACCGTCGAAAGTATTTGTCAAACATACTATTATAAACCACGATATCAATGACCATTTTATCATTGTTCGTTCTTTGTCATACTCTTTAGATATTCCGAGCTCTACTAGTGTGTCATTTACAAGATCGAGTTTTCTTATGCATTCTCGATATTTCTATAAATAAAAATGTGATAAAAAACAACTATAAAAGCGAGATATATTACATTTTAAGATAAAAAACGTACAACTTGATTGCGTTTGATACTATATATAATAATATATTTTTAATACATTATGATTATAACTTTTTCTTATCTTTAAGATACCTAGATTTATAAATTATATTGCAAATTTGTAACTTTGACGTAATGGATTAGTATTGATTGACGTAATAGATTAGTATCATCAAAAAAATAACCAGTTTCAAGAAATATTTTATTGTAAAAATATTAATGCACACACTCACTCATTTACTCACTCACTCACTCACTCACTCACAGAAAGAGAGAAAAAGAGAGATGAGTAGCTTAATTTTGCTTAAATATTCTTTGCATAAGAGAAATGAAAAATGACATTTTATATGTTACATATATAAAATTAAAATTTTAGATATGTCACAACTGCAACATCAAATTTACAAAACAACTATAAATACCTTGTGCTTGAAAACTGTGATAAATAGTGATAATGTTGAAAGGAAAAAATTTATACTTATTGAAAAATTATTTAAAAATTTAATAATTCCTGCTGGCGATTTAATCATTACTAGTATATTACAGAGCGTCCAACCATAAACAATCCACACACTTAATATATAAATAACACTCAAACAAAGTCTTGGATGACTTTTCGGATGTATATAAATTCCGCTACCCGTGAAAAAAGCAACTACAAAATAAGGATGCATAACTCTTTCCATAGTGTCCTCCATGATCACAACACTTGCAATTCGCTATGATAACTACTAGGTCTTAGCCAGTAAGTCGATGAATATTATTGTATACTTATCGCATTCATCAAGGTAATGACACTTAAGTAGAGTTTCACATTAACAGTATCGAATCAATAAGCTCAAATAGTAATATGAGCTTTTTCTAAAATGAAATAATCGATCGTATACAGTGTAGGAAAGAAAGAAAGACAGAATATTAACTCTTTAAGGCCAGAACTAAAAAGTAGAACTAAAAAGTCTCTGTAACCCACGCTTAAGGATTAAATAGTTTCGCAAAAAATCAGTAGTTTTTTTGTTTGTTTTTAATTAGTCGGAAGTTTGAACGATTCAGCGGCGATAAAAAAAATAATTGAAAAAATTTTTGGTATTTTCAAAGATATAAGCGTTAAAAAAGAACTTGACACTTTTTTTGGCAAAAAAACTTTCATAATTAAAATTTATTAGTTATTTTATAATTAAGATGTTTACAAAAGTCCAAAGCAGTATTGTAAAGAATCCTTCGTACTTTCCGGGACAAAAATGTCTTCTACAATTTGTAAAATTAAAAACATTTTCACAATAAGTCTTTTAAAGCGTTTTTTAAAGAATGCAGCTTTTTTACGCCCAACTTTGACATGGAATATTGTAGCAATAAAGTAATTTTTGGATATAGTCTGTTTTTACTAAAAAACTTTTACTTACTTTTCGAACTGGCACCGTCTTGGCTAGACTTGGGCTTCTTAAGTGTTTTTTGCACTTCAACATTCAAACTTAGCAAAGCTAGTAAACAAATGACAAAGTCAACATTTTCTACCATTATTTAAAGCCCTAACGTTTTTTTCATGGTCTTTAGATGTCACGCTACATTAGTACATAAACAGTAAGTTTTCGACTTTTGTATGGGTCTGGAACTCACCACAAAACAAAATCTTTTTATCCAAACCCACGTCTGTGTGTGTAGACTTGAAAGAGTAATCAGAATCAAATGTATAAATATATAAAAAAATGAAATTAAAAGAAAGAGAACAAAACAATTTATGGTCCAAAGTTAAAAATGGACAATCAAAAACACTTTAAGACGCAATGTACAATATTACGGACGTTTTGATCAAATTTTATTGGTGATCATTTTCAGCACTATATACACTGTAAAAATTAACAGAATAGAAAAACAGAAAAATAGAAACATAAAAAATGATAATAGAAAAAAAAACATAAGTTAAATAAAGATACATTCAAAAACATTTGACTAAATATGTACCAAACTCAACCAGTCATCACAAAGACCGATTGACCACTGGACTATTTGTATAATATTTAATCATTTATTTATTTGATTGTTTGTTGTAGACCTCTGATGCCTAGACATTATACTTTGATATTTAGTATGTCTATGTTACCTGTTGTTTTGTTTGTAGTGCTTGCCGGCGCGCAAAAAAGCGTCTTTGTGATGACTTGTCAAGTTAGGTGCGTACATATTAAAAATGTTTTGTATGTATCTTTCTATTTAACGGATGTTTTTTTATTGTCATTTTTTACATTGTATTAAGTGTCAAAAATGATTATTAATAAATTTTGATTAAACCGTTCGGTATACATTGCGTTTTAAATTGTTTTTGATTGTCCACTTTTAACTTAATAATTATTTTTTTTTATTAAAACGGTATTTAAATACTAAATATATAAATAGATTTCTATTTACAATAAATATATACGTACAATTTAGCAAATAGAGAAAATTAGGAGAATAAACAAATTTTGTAATAATATAATACAATTGTGTAATATGCGATGTGATTAAAATACTACACTTATATAAGTATTTGTACATACATTAATAGAGTAGAACGTCTCTTTTGTAAACACATTATTGTCACAAACTTTTCATTATTGTCATCAGCAACCTCACTTGTGAACTGTTTTCCTCCTGAGTTCTTATCTCACTTTTGTTATTTTATTCGCTTTTAGATCATACACGTGCAGAATGCAAGGTTTGCATATTAATTAATTATCAAAACATAAGAAAATATTATCATAACAAAAAAACATATTTTTGAAAAATGCATTTTGACAGTTGAGGAAATAAAAAAGTTCTGTTTCATATTTTTATTTTACATGTTTTACTTGTTACAAAAATAATGAAATCTACATAAATATACAATGCTAAATACTTAATATACAAACTTTACAAATACGCTTATTTTTCAGAAAAAACACAATGACACATTTGTTCCAGATGATATATGTTGTATAGAATACGTGTCCTCTTGCATTAGTAAAAGAAAAACAGTAAACATCCAGACGATAAACTGAAAGAAAATGTTAGAAATAAGTTCTTTAAAAGTCTTAAACATAAAAAACTAGAATTTCTCGATTTATTTATAGTGGTATTGAACACTAACCGAACGGATAAATTTATAGCCAAAATAAAATAAACCCATTCCGCTAAACTTTAGTGGGTGAAGCAATAGCTGCAGACTAAACTGATAAATCTGTATTAGAACACATATTGTTATAAAAACAGAGGTCTTCAAGAAGACAGGTATTTATAATAGTAAATTGTTAAATATATAGTACCATATTATGCATATCCGCAAAATAAATAAGATTTGCCAGTTTATGAATTACGGTTCTAGTTTTTTCTGCCTTAAATAATGTAAAAAATATTGTAAAACCAATAGTTTTGAAGTTTCTATTTACTTTGTTGTAATTAACATCAGTTGTATAGTTGTACGTAAAACAGTAGTGCATGTAATTTTGCAGACATGTGGTAGATATTGTTATTCAACATTGTTAGATAAAAGTAATATAAAAGTAATTTACAAATATTGCAATTTTTAGGTTCTCTACTTTTATTTATTTTAGATTTTGTATTATTGCTATAGTCCGATTTGTACCAAAGATAAATGTATTTTAAAAAAGAAAACTAGTTTAGAAATGAAAGAAAAAAATAAAATTGAATACCAAATAACAAAAGTATAGTTACATCTTTGAATAATTTATAGAAATTTATATTACCTTGGCACTAACACTCTCACAGATATGATTTAATGTTACAAATTTAATGAAAAAGAAAGTGGTCCATATTTCAATAAGACATACAAGCAAAAATTTTACTTTCCCGCTCTCATATATGTGAATAAGACATAACAGTGAACGATATTGAAAATATAATAATTCTAGAAAACAGACAAAATAAGATGCCATCTGCACAGTCATTTGCAATCCATAGAAAACATTTATATGACGAGCTATACAACAAAGTTCCAAATGCAGATGCCTACAAACAACAAATCATTATTGATATGTTATAATTAATATTATGATATGATTAGGAACTAGGGCTGCGGCTTAAATTCGAATAACAGTGTGATTCGGATATCCGGATATTCGAATATAATATATATGTACGAATAAACTTCGATCAACGGATAGTATTCGAATATCCGGATACTTTGTGCAGCGAATAGTACGAATAGCACTATTCGAGTTATTCGAATATCCGTATTATTCGGATATTTCGATATACTCAGTAGCGTATAAACTAGCTTGGGACCTTTCAGTACTCGGAGACAGAAATGTGATCACAAAATTAAAAAAGTCTATTACAAATATAAAAATAATGATATTTATTGTTCACGAATTTATACTTGTCATCTACGAGTAAGTTTACTCTAATTCTGAGATTATATTATAAAAGATAAAAAAATAACTCTACTTTTTCTTCGTACACATTAATTTATAAATCTAAATGCATAAATATTTAAAAGTTTCATAAAATCGTACATAGAATTGTGCACATCTATACACATAACTGTATATGAATATGAAATTGTATGTAGGTACATATGTGAATAAATATAAAATCGTGTGTATATTTATTAATTACTATCAATTTAAAACAACTTGATCAATAATAGTTTGATTATAGCTGAGAGATGTNCGATTGTCGTTTTTTATTTGGTGCGTACTACTTTTGATTATTTTACGGTTTTGCTTTCTTA
>NW_018022254.1:6222-9703 GCF_002006095.1 Pseudomyrmex gracilis
TTTTATAAATCTCAAA
The DNA here is from genome assembly GCF_002006095.1 of Pseudomyrmex gracilis. Taxonomy (NCBI): domain Eukaryota; kingdom Metazoa; phylum Arthropoda; class Insecta; order Hymenoptera; family Formicidae; genus Pseudomyrmex; species Pseudomyrmex gracilis. The sequence goes on from NW_018022254.1 coordinate 6,239, forward strand.
CTAGTGAGGGAGAAATGTCGCAAGTTACATGTTTGACTGCACAATGCGACCTTCATTATTCGAATTGTTCTATCCGTTTTATTCGGANTGTACAAATATCCGAATATTNGTTCCCCAGCTATTCGAAATCCGGATACTTCGAAGTATCCGGATTACGAATAGTCGATGACGTCACTATCCGAATATCCGGATTATTATTTATTCGAATAACCGCAGCTCTATTAGGAACATATCTTTTACGCAAAAGTATAACTGTACAAGTAAAAAACAACAATTTTTATACGTTGAAAATTATTTTTAGGAAAACTATTTTTTTCAATATGTTTACATGTTTTTAAGGTATATTATTACATTGCAGTCCACAACACATGCTTGCGGTATTCAGTGTTCCGACTATAGCAACGACTGACAATAATAGATTGTTTCCACTTGCATCTTAACCCACAGTCCTCATTTTCTGAGAGGTACACAATACGGTCGTTTATTTTATCCAATCTATTACCGATATATCTGTAATGGTAAAAGGTAGAAACAGCTTATTTTATATGCCTTTTGTTATAACAAGAAAGCTAACAACTTAACGTGTTTTATTTAGACTTCTGTAATTTTTTATAATAACAATAATACATTACCTTAATATATACATAATCGTTAAGTCCTGTAAAGTATTGATATGTAAAGAGTAATTTACAATCCAAGGTATAATAATCGCAGGAACAACTTTCATATTGTACGTTAAGCACAATACAGTATCAAGAGAATTTATCAGACATACTATCATAAACCATGCAATCAAGGACCATTTTATCATTGCACGTTTTTTATCATACTCTTTAGATATTCCGAGCTCTAGTAATGTATCATTTACGAGATCGAGTTTTTTTATGCACTTTTGAAATTTCTATGAATAAAATAGTTAAAGGTAATTATAAAAGCAAGATATATCACAATTTTAAATTAAAAAACAAAACTTGCGTGCGTTTGATAGAGTGGTAAGTGTTTAATACATTATCAGCAACGTTTTTTTAATCTTTAAAATAACTAGCAACGTTTTTTTATCTTTAAAATAACTAGATTTATAAGTTATATTGAAAATGTGTACATGTGACGTAATATATTGGTATTATCGAACAAATAACAGTAACAGATAATATTGGAACACTAATATATGAAAATCATATATTCTGGTATCTGTAGTGCGAACATCTTACCGCACAAACACACACACACACACTTAAAGTAATAACGTAAATTTGCTCAATTATTTTTTGCACAAAACAATTGGAAAATAATATTTTTACATTACATATAAAACAATTAAAATCATAGATATGTCAAAATAAAAACCCAAAATGTACAACACTACCTATAATTACCTCGTGTTCGAAAAATGTGATAAATATCGATAATAATGATAGAAAGATATTTATTCCTATCCTTAAAGAATTTAAAGCTTTGGCAATTCCTCCTGACGATGTGAACGTTAGCAGTATAAAACAGAACGCCCAAAGATTAACAATCCACACAATTAATATATAAAAAACACTCAAACAAAGTCTTGTATGACTTTTTGGATGTATGTAAATCCCGCTACCCGTAAAGAAAACGACTACGAAATAAGGATGCATAACTTTTTCCATAGTGTTCTCTATGATCGCAACATTTGCAATTCGCTATAATAACTACTAGGTCTTAACTTGTAAGTCCATGAATGTTATTGTATAAGTATCGCATTCATCATGATGATGGCACGTAAGTAGATTTTCACGTTATCAGTATTGAATCAATAAGTAATAATATGAGCTTTTTCCGAAATGAAATAATCGATCGTATACAGTGTACAAAAAAAAGAAAGAGAGATACGAACATTAACTCTTTAAGAATAGAAATAGCAAATAACAAAGTGTCCACTACAAGTTGTCCAGACTAGGTCGATAAAATCCACGCTTAAGGATTGAATATTTCCGCAAATAATAAGTATTTTTTTATTTGTTTTTATTTAGTTGGAAGTTTGAACGACTCTGCGTCGATAAACAAAATAAGTGAAAAAATTTTATGTAGTTTCGAAGATATAAGCGTTTCTTAAAAAAGAACTTAACAATTTTTTTTGGCACAAAAACTTTGTATATAAAATTTATAAGTTTTTGTGTAAGATGTTTACAAAAGTTTGAAACAGTGTTATAGAGAATATTTTGTACTTTTTGGGACAAAAATGTTTTCTAGAATTTGTAAAATTAAAAACATTTCACACTAATTCACCCAGTCATTACAAAGACCAATAATTTGTATACTGTTTAATCATTTATCTATTTGAGTGTTTGTTATAAATCTCTGATGCGTAGACATTATACTTTTATAGTTAGTATGTCTATGTTATCTGTTGTTTGGTTCGTTGTACTTGCCAGCGCGCAGAAAAGTCTCTGTGATGACTTGACGAGTTAGTGCGTACATACTGATTCAAAATGTTTTGTATGTATCTTTTTATCTAACGGATGTTTTTCTATTCTATTATCATTTTTTACATTGTATTAAGTGTCGAGAATGATTATTAATAAATTTGATCAAAACGTCCGAAATACACTGCGTTTTAAATTGTTTTCGATTGTCCACCTTCAACTTGGACAATAGATTTTTTGGTGCTTTTTCTTTTATTTTGTTTCATTGAAACGTTATTTAAACGTTATTTTTTATTAATTATATAAAGATTAATTTATTTAAAATAAATATGTGCGTACAATATAAGAAATGGAGAAAGTTAGTAGAAGACACAATTATGTAATAATGTGTCATTGTGTAATATGTGATGTGTTTAAAATATTACACTTATATAATTATTTGTCATTAAATGTACATAAATATAGTAGTACGCCTCTATTGTCTTGATATTCTTGTTACAAAGTTTTCATTATCGACATCGGTAAACTTCCATTTGTGAACTGTTTTCCTCTTGCGTTCTTATCCCACTTTTGTTGTTTTATTCGCTTTTCGATCATACGTGTGCAGAATGTAAACGGAAATATTGACAATAACGGACCACCTTCCGATCAACTTGAGCTTCATATATGTTGTCAAGGACATTGTCCTGAGTGACATGCAAAAGGTTTTAGCCGTCGCTCATTGTTTATAAAAAAGTTCTAGACAAAAAAAGTTTTATAAATAAATTTTTTTTTTGACATTATGAACAGTTTCTTCACGTTGTAAGCGTGTAGGCAAAGGGGCTGCATCTCCTCGCACCCCCCTGAGCTTATCATATTTTGCGTACGTATTAGGGGAGACCGGAGCACAAAGTAACATCCAAAATAGATTGTAAAAAAAAAAAAAAATGTACGCAATATTATGTAATATTAGGTACATTATATAATAGTCACATCCTTTAGCTTTAAGAAAAAACAAATATTATTCTTATATATCTTTACACAAAAGAGTATTTTAATGTTAAGTACAATCGCGCAGATTTGTCAACCT
>NW_018022254.1:14649-20966 GCF_002006095.1 Pseudomyrmex gracilis
ACAACTAGCCCCGGTCTCCCCTACCTTCTGTTTATATTGGACTGTATCTTCAGAATTTTATTTTTGAATAGTACATATATATATAATTTTGCATAAAATAATTTTTTATTTTTTTTCGAAGGGGGAACACACACTTACAACATGAAGAAAATATACATAATGTCTAGAAAAAAATTTATTTATGAAACTTTTTTTGTCTAGAACTTTTTTATAAACACCGAGCGACGGTTAAAAGTTTTTGCATGTTACTCATGACAATGTCCTTGACAACATATATGAAGCTCAAGTTGATCGGAAGGTGGTCTGTTATTGTCAATATTTACCATGTAAGGTTTGCATATTAATTTATTATCAAAGAATAAAAAAACACCATGATAACAAGAAGACATATAGTACTTCTGAAAAACTGCACTTTTCAGTTAAGAAAATAAAACAGTTCTGTTTATATTTCATTTTACATGTTTTACTTGTTACAAAAAAAATGACCTCTACATAAATATAAAAAGCTAAATACATATGGTACAAACTTTCCAATTACGATTATTTTTCAAANAAACACGATGACATATCTGTTCCAGATGATATATCTTTTATAGAATACGTGTCCTCTTGCATTAGTAAAAGAAACATAGTAAAAATCCAGACAAAGAACTGAAAGAAAATGGTATTATAAATACTATTGTTTTAAATTTTTTTACCATAGAAAACTAGTATTTCTCGATTGATTTGTAGTACTGGAAAGGTATTGAACACTAACCGAACGGATAAATTTGTAGCCAAAATAAAATAAACCCATTCCGGTGAACTTCAGTGGATGAAGCAATATTTGCAGACCAAACTGATATATCTGTATTATAACGCATATTTTGTTATAAAACAAAGGTCTATAAAAAAACAGGTATTTACAAAAGTAAAGTTGAAATTTATATTACCATATTATGCATATCCGCAAAANAAAGAAGATTTGTCAGGTTATGAATCACAGTTCTGGTTTTTTCTGCCTAAAATAATGTAAAAACTATTGTAGAAACAAGAGTTTTGCAGTTTTTATTTACTTTGTTTTACTTAAAATCAGTTGCATAGTTGTACGTGAAACAATAATGCATGTAGTTTTGCAGACATGTATTACATTTTGTTCTTCACCATTATATAAATGTCATTTAAAACAAATTCAAAAAATTTGCAGTTTTGGAGTATTTGACTCATAATTTGTTTTCGATTTTATATTATTGCTATAGTCCAATTTGTACTAAAGATAAATGTATTCTAAAAAAGAACAATAGAAAATGAAAAATAAAAGAAAAAAATGAACTTGAATAACAAATAACAAAAGTAGAGATATATCTTCGAATAATTTACAGAAAGTCATTACCTTGGCACTAACACTCTCACAGATATGATTTAATGTTACAAATTTAATTAAAAAGTAAGTGGTCCACATTTCAGTTAAACACATAAGTATCAATTTTGCTTCTCCGTATTCATATATGTGATTAAGACATAAAAGGGAACGATATTGAAAATATAATACTTCTAAAAAAAAGATAAAATAGGATGCCATTTGCACAGTCAGTTGCTTTCCATAGAAAGCATTAATATTACGAGCTGTCCAACAAAGTTCTAAATGAACATGCCTAGTAACAAAAAAACATTTATATGTAACTACTATTTTATATAAATACTATTCTTTTTTATATAACTACTATTATAATATGATTAGGAATTTATTTTTTATGCAAAAGTATAATTGTATAAGTAAAAAGCAATAGTTTTTGTTTGCGTCAAAACTTATTTTTGTACAACTAATTTCTTCAATTTGTTACGTGTTTTTAAGGTAATTATATACATTGCAGTCCACAACACATGTTTGCGATAGTCTGTNTTTNGANCATAGCGACGACTGNCAATAANAGANTTTNTCCNNGTNCATNNTAATTCANAGTCNTCNTTNTNTGAGANTTGCANAATACNGTTGTTTATTNTATCCAATCTATTACCGATATATCTGTGATNGTAAANNATNAAANNAGCTAATTNNATACATTCTTNTTTATAACAAAATANNCAACAANNTANTGTGTTTTATTCAGACTTCTGTNATNNTGTANAGTAACAATAATACATTACCTTAACATATACATAATTGTCAAGTCGTGTAAAGTATTGATATGTAAATAGTAATNTAGAATCCAAGGTATAATAATTGCTGTAACAACTTTCATATTGTACTGCGTTACGCACAGTACAGTGTCAAGAATATTTATCAGACATACTATCATAAACCACAAAATCAATGACCATTTTATCANTGTACGTTCTTTATCATATTCTTTAGGTATTCCGAGTTCTAATAATGTGTCATTTACAAGATCGAGTTTTNTTATGCACTCTCGAAATTTCTATGAATGAAATAGTTAAAGATAATTATAAAAGCGAGATATATTTTATTTTTAAAGTAAAATCCATGAAACTTGCGTGCGTTTGATTCTTTCTAGAGTGGTAAGTTTTTAATACAGTATCAGCAATTTTGTTTATGTTTTAAATAACTACATGTATACGCAATATTAAAAAGTTGTACATTTGACGTAATATTTTGATATTATAATTAGTATTTTATAAAAGTATTTTCATTCGTAAAAATAATTAGTAATAAAAAATATTGAAACAAGAGTAGAGTAAAAAAATATTATATTTTTGTATTTTTTTAGTGCGAATATTTTAACGCACAAACACACACACACACTTAAAGTAGCTTAATTTTGCTTAAATATTTTATGCACAAGAAAATTGGATAATAATATTTTTACATTGCATATAAAATAATTAGAATTATAGATATGTCAAAATAAAAACACACATTGTACAACTATATTTATAAATACCTCGTGTTGGAAGAATGTGATAAATATTGATAATAATGATAGGAAGTAATTTATTCCTATTCTTATAAAAGTTAAATTTCTAGCAATTCCTTCTGATGATGGGAACGTCAGCAATAAAATACAGACCGCCCAAAGATTAACAATCCACACAATTAATATATATATAACACTCAAACAAAGTTTTTGATGATTTTTCGGATGTATGTAAATTCCACACCCCGTAAAGAAAGTAACAACGAAATAAGGATGCATAAGTCTTTCCATAGTGTCCTTTATGATCGCAACACTTGCTATTCGCTATAACTACTAAGTCTTAACTTATAAGTCAATGAATGTTATTGTATAAGTGTCCCTTTCATCACGGTAATGGCACTTAAGTAGATTTTCACATTAACAGTATTGAATTAGTAAGTATTACTTTGAGCTTTTTCTGAAATGAAATAATCGATCGTATACAATGTACGAAAAAGAAAGAGAGGTACGAACATTAACTTTTTAACATTAAGGAGATCCTAAACTGACGATCGAACTCCGTCGATTTACTGACTAAGTTTACAACTTTTGGCGTCAGATTGTAGTAATATTCGCTTAATATATAAAGTTATGCAGTTTGTACGTAGAAAACCAACTGCGTCCCGTTTTCGGAACAACATAAAGAACAATATAGAGCTCTCAGAAATGCGTTTAGAAGCCTAGTATGAATGAATAGTGTGCGTGAATAATTTCAGNACAATATTGGAATACACACACTATTTATTCATCATTTTACGCACACTATTTATTTACACTAAACTTCTAAAAACATTTCTGAGAGTTTTATATTGTTCTTTATGTTGTTCCAAAAACGGGACGCAGTTGGTTTTCTACGTACAGTTTTGGTTTTCTAACTGGACAACTTTTTATATTAATGAATTATTACTACGATCTGACGCCATACGCCGTAAATTCAATCGATAAAACAGATTCAATTTAGAATCCCTTCAACTCTTTCTTCTTAAGATCAGAAATAGAAAATGACCTACATATTGTCCAGACTAGGTCGGTGAGACTTACGCTTAAGGATTGAATATTTCCGCAAATAGCAGTATTTTTTTATTTGTTTTAATGTAGTCAAAAGTTTGACCGCTTCTGCGTCGATAAAAAAATAATTGAAAATCTTTTCCATAGTTTCGAAGATACAAGCGTTTAAAAAAGAACGTGACAATTTTTTGTATTTAATAGTTATAAGATTTTGTGTTATTATACTGTTTACAAAAGTCCAAAGCAGTGTTGTAGAGAATCATTTGTACTTTTCGGGAAAAAAATATCTTCTAAAATTTATACAATTAAAAAACATTTCCACAATGGGTCTTTTGAGGTGTTTTTTAAAGAATACAGTTTTTTTACGTCCAACTTTGACATGCAATGTTATAGCAATAAAGTAATTATTAGAGATAGTCTGTTTTTACTAAAATAATTTTACTTACTTTTCAAAATGTCACCGTCTTGGCTAAACCTGGGCTTCTTAGATTTTTTACGCACTTCAAACTTAGCAAAACTATTAAACGTATAACGCAGTCAACATTCTCTACCATTATTTAAAGGCTTAAAGTTTTTTTCATGGCCTTCAGATGTCGCGCTACATTAGTACCTAGTAGAGACAAGTTTACGACTTTTAAATGGGTTTGGGATCCAACACAACCCATTCATCCAGATCCACGTTTGGACTTCAAGAGTTAATCAGAATAAAATGTATAAATATATAAAAATGAAATAAAAATAAAAAGAACCAAACAATTTATGGTCAAAGTTGGAAGTAGACAATCAAAAACCACTTAAGGTTGTATTCAGGGTAAGATAAAATATATGCCAGATTATTCAAATTTTGCCAGGCAGTAGATAATATAAAAAAAAAAACATTGCGCAAAATTTCAGCTCCTTCGCGAGTTTTGTTAAAAAGTTAATACGATTTTAATTTAACACGAGTTCTTATGGAATTTCACGATATTCTGATATAAATTAAAACATAACGGTGGATGTACATATGCCATAATTTTGATTTTTTTTGCAGTTGTTAATAAATATCTTAAAAATACATTCCACTCAAAAAAATAGTCATTTCGAGAATATCACATAAAATATAAATTTATATTTTGCGAAAATTAATAAAAATATACATAGTGAATATACATAAAACAATTATATTTGTAATTGTATACCTCAATTGTTACGTTTTAACGAANTTTTATGATTAATACATTTCCAGTTTTTTATTTATCTTATGTTGCAAGTAGAGTATAATCCTACTCAAAAGTATCAAAAGTGAACATTAAAATGGTACAAAATATACGTAAAAACTTTTTTATAGTCACTNAAAGTAGAATAAATAGTTTTTTTAACTTATTTTAATACAAATAATAATTTTCCAGCACAAACAATTATTATCTAAATATTAAAATAGCTTCGGTTTGCGCTATGTTTCTTAAACTTTTGACTGAAATCTTACCTTGAATATAACCTTCAAACGCAATGTATTACGGACGTTTTGATCAAATTTTATTGGTGATCATTTTCAGCATTGTATACAATGTAAAACAAGATAAAATAAGAATAAAATAGAAAAACAGAAAATAATAATATAGAAAAACGAGCAGAAATATACATACAAAAAACTTTGAATAAATATGTACCTTACTCGACCAGTCATCACAAAGAGCAATTGACCGCTTGACTACTTTTTATAATATTTGATNATTTACTTATTTGATTGTTTGCTATGGATCTCTGATGCGTAGACATTATATTTTGATATTTAGTATGTCTATGGTACGTGTTGTTTGGTGTANTATACTTGCCGGCGCGCAAAAAAACGGTCTCTGTGATGATTTGTCGAGTTAGGTGCGTACATATTTATTCAAATGTTTTGTATGTATCTTTCTATTTAACTGATGTTTTTCTATATATATATATATATATATATATATATATATATTTTAATATCTGTTTTTATATTATATTACCTTACTTTGATCTCCTAAAAAAGATGACTTTATCTAAAACTTAAATCCATCAAATTGTTCCATTCCCTCTATTATGATAGATTATAAATACGTTTGTCTATTGCCTTTGCCTATCATTTGACTCTTTGCCGTTCATATGTAAGCTTATTCATACATTGTATTATATTGTAGTTTATTGTGAGTTTTATATGTGAACTTTAACGTCAACCGTTTTTACATTGTGACGACAGGAACAATTCACGAGGTACGATCACCTGCCTAAAATAACACACACCATGACATCTTAACTTTTATATACTTTATTTACATAGCGACTAAAGAGGATATCAGTGAATGTCGAAACGTTTCGCAATATATACTATATACACAGTTTGTCCGGAAAGTTCCCGGACTACGTGAATTAAAAATCGAAAATGAAAGATATGGTTTATTAAAC
>NW_018022254.1:26107-26778 GCF_002006095.1 Pseudomyrmex gracilis
CTCTATTATGATAGATTATAAATACGTTTGTCTATTGCCTTTGCCTATCATTTGACTCTTTGCCGTTCATATGTAAGCTTATTCATACATTGTATCATATTGTAGTTTATTGTGAGTTTTATATGTGAACTTTAACGTCAACCGTTTTTACATTGTGACGACAGGAACAATTAACGAGGTACGATCACCTACCTAAAATAACACACACCATGACATCTTAACTTTTATATACTTTATTTACATCGCGACTAAAGAGGATATCAGTGAATGTCGAAACGTTTTGCAATATATACTATATATATTATAATTAAATATTGTATTTTTTACTTTCATCTGGTTTTGCTCGATATTGACCTTATTTAACGTTATATTCTTTGTTCAATTCATAAATTCATATCGGATGCCATACTTGCATCTCATATATGAGAGATCCCATATACTCCATAAATAATTTTTAAAATATTGCAAACAAACTTTTCGACCAAGAGTCGAACCTGGAGTTTCCGACTTTCCGTGCCGTCGCCTTTCCTATTCGGTCCGGAGATTCCAGATTCGACTCCTGGCCGAAAAGTTTTTTTCGCAATATTTTAAATGCAAAATATGATTAAAAAGTCTAATCTAGCATCAAGTAACTTCCACTGTAAAATGCAAAAGTTGTGACACTACAAACA
>NW_018022254.1:28163-35103 GCF_002006095.1 Pseudomyrmex gracilis
TATACATAAGATAAAATTGCAATTAGAAATTTTAAAACCAATGAAATTACTAAAGAATCGAGATCAGAAAAATCTACTTGCCATATCCAGTTTTACAAAAGTGCTCGTAAATATCATATATAATGTTTTTAAGAAAAGTTTTTTCGTACACGTTACTAACATAATTAGTAGCAACTTACAATAAAAAGAAGAATATTTTCTAAGATTTAGTACGCAAGATAATAGCAGTTTGACAACTAACCCCGTGTCATAACTAGCCCCGGTCTCCCCTACATGCGCAGCTCGCATCTCTAGAAAACGTATTAATATTAAAATCTTTCTCTACAAAATCTTTCTCTACAAAAGAAATTATATCAATAAGTAACGCCAAGTAAAGTCTTGTACATTTATACATTGTTACAAAATATATAATATTATATTAAACTTTGTAAGTTGTTTATACATTGTTATAAAATATAAAATATTCCAAATAGAAAGTTTAAAAAGTGTTATGCCACGCCCACTGTGTGTTCTATGGTTGCTAGGCAAGCGGCGTTGAATATTACTCTACAAAAAATATTACTCTAAAAATCTTTCTCTACAAAATCTATTTTACAAAAGAAATGATATCAATAAATAACGCCAAGTAAAATCTTGTATACATTTATACATTGTTACAAAATATAAAATATTATATTTGTAAGTTGTTTATACGTTCTAAATTATAAAATATGAAATATTCCAAAACAATAGAAAGTTTAAAATATTATGTGATCAGTGTACTTTATATGTATATAAAGCACTCATGTAATGTAAGAAATGACCTTGCCTTGCGTGGACAACCTTAAACTATGTCGAATCATATAAATTCCGCTTTATGTGAAAAGTCAAAAACCTATGTAAATTTTTTTAAAATACAAAATATTTAATAAAAACCTATATTGAATTAAAGTTTACTCTAATGTTATAGCTATTCAATAATTTTTTTTATTAAGCGTACAACAAAGTACGTACTTTTCGAACTCTTTTGATGAAAAAACATTATTATCTTTTGACAACACTCATCTAACGGTGATTCTCAGAAGTATCGAAAATTTTTTGAAGAACTCTCCTAATTGCTACATTCTTGTAGTGCTATACTAATTGATTTATTCTAAAATTAAACTTACATATGTGAAGTACATGAATAGCTCATGTGTGCTAGTGTGTGTGCTCTGTCTTTAGTTTTCGGTCGTTTTGAATTGATTCGGACAAGGTAAAAGGACTAGGTCTTGAAGCGTCTTATGTACATTTACTATGAACAAACGCCATAAGTACAACAAAAAAAAGTCTAATAAAACATTCAGATTATGGTTTGACTATCTAATTGATGAGAACAACGTCATAGTGTGCCGATATATATCTGATACTATATACTATCATTATGAATGAAAAACAGAGTTCACAAAAGCAGTATATATTTTCAAAAGCTTTATATGGTTTTGTACATTTATTTGCTTCTGTAAAAGCGCTTTTAATGTTGTGCAGTAAATAAAATTAAAAAATAAAAAAATTTAGATTATAAAAACGTCGGTTTACAGGTCTTTACAGTCGGTATTCAATACACTCTTAAAGAAAGCTTTGTCAAGATAAAGCGCGCGGACTACGGAAACTTCGGCTGATTCGATGGTTTTTCAGTTACCGAAACGAGACTGACTTTTAAATCGACTGTTCAGCAGTCATCGAGAGAAACTAAATGTTCAAAACAAGACAAAACCCGCGACACCGACAAGAACAGCATGTAGAACCGTTGTCGTGAATACGCGCCTCCGGATCTACTAAGGATTACAAACATAATGTCAACAAACATAAAGCATTGCCTACATGTGATTATATTAACGCACAAACACACACCTATAAGTAAGTGGAAGTTGAAGTTTGCTTAAATATTACATACACAAAAAAATTAAAGCGTCGTTTATAATCAAAATAGTTGCAGTTTGCTATAATATAGATATTTATATTTATATATATATAAAATTTATCATATTTTATATTTAAAATGTCTAATTTTGTCACCGTATTGTCTAGCAAATCTCTTCACAAATATTTGAAATCTCTAAGCAATATTCAATTACATACAGATTTTTGATTTATAAGAAAACAACGGTTGATATTGTAGACAGTAGTAGAGCTTATGAAAATGTACAGTGCGACTTTTTGCTTATAAAGTCAGTAGAAAAAATATAATATAAGATCGATGTAAAAACTACATTAGTATAGCATGATTGAAATACGACAACATACTGTTTTATTTATGACTAATATATATTTTTATATGTTCTATTCTTACAAAAAAAATAAGAAAACTATATACCTTAAAACGTATGAAAGTAATAGTATAAAAAAATAATCCAAACCTTGTAAAGAAGTAATTCTTACGTATTCCTAATACATTCTCGCGCATTTACTTTAGAAGATCTGTTTACTACAAACGTATCCACTTGTACCAGTAGAAGAACAATAGTAAAAACCCATACAGCAAACTGAAAACAAATGTTACATAAATGTTATTTTCTACTGTTCTTGACAATTGAAAGAAAGAGAAAGAGAAAAAGAAACTACATTTCTTGATTTTGTTTATTCATAGAAATAAATATTATTAAAAACTCACCGAACGGACGAGCTTATATCCAAAATAAAATAAGCCCAATCCGGTAAACTTCAGTGGATGAAGCGATATTTGCAGACCAAACTGATAAATCTGTATTATACACGTATTTTTACAGAAATCTTAAGATACTCAAGACAGTTTATATAAAGAGATTGTGTGCTTAATTGAAATTACCTCATCATACGCATCTGCAAAACGAATAAGATTTGTCAATTTATGAATTACAATTTTGGTTCTTTCTGCCTAAAAGCAAGAATTAAGATTTTAGAAAAAGAAATATTTTTCTAATATTACTTCATATGTTATACAAAGTTATGTTACCTTGGCACTAACACTTTCACAGATGTGATTTACTATTATAAGTTTACTTAAAAAATAAATGGTCCATATAGTGCCGGAAATTATAAAGTACCATTTTATTAATCCGGTCTTGTGTGTCAAACATACCATTATATGATATTGATTATAAACATGTCCAGTAAACAGAACAAAGTAAGATGCCAGTTGTACTGTCATTCGCACTCCGTATAAAGCATTAATATTGCGAGCAACATGGCAAAGTTCCAAATGAAGATGCCTACAGAAAGAAAACAAGTTTTATTAAATATGTTCATATACTTATGTTCATTTATATAGACAGTAAAAAATACCGTATTTTTCTGTTTTATGTGCATTTTTGTCTTCAATTTGAAATTAAATACGAGAGGTTTATATATATTAGTAAATAACTACTTAGTGATCAACATTCTTTACAGTATGTAGCTTACAAAAATATTACTTAAACATATAATCACTACAAAAGTAGTACAAATATATGCAGAACTTTGTACAAGTGAAAAAATATGAAGTATTGAGTAGTAAGAACACACTATTTTTATAAGTGGTAAAATCCTTATTTACAAATAATTGTTTTTATATCTGTCTTTATATCTGTTATTTTAACATATACTAATAATTTACATTGCAATCCACAGCATACGCTTACGGTACTCTGTGCGTCGAATATAGTGACGATTGACTATAAGAGATGGTTTCGACATACATTTCAAGTCATAGTTCTCAATCTCTGACAGTTGTTCTATATGATCGTTTATTTTATCCAACCTAAAACCAATATATCTGTAATATTAAAACAAAAATTAAAATTTGCGGAGTTTTATGCACTTATTAGACACAAAAATAAACAGATAATAAGTACAGTAAATATATTTGGAAATCTATGTGTTTAGTGTATAATAACAGTCCGTTTCATACTAGATTGCAAAATCGCAATATGTTATAATGTGTTATAATAAGTTTAAATATTTGTCATTTCAACATAAGTTATCATTAATAATACGTATTTTATGTAATGCAGTATAGTTTTTTTATTTAAAATATAAAGTATTTTCTCCTGATTTTACACACATACATACAAACACTAACCTTAAAAGAGACAAAGTCATGAAGTCTAGTACAGTATTGACATGTACAGGATACTGTACAATCCAAAGAGCTATTAAATCTTGAAGATTTACGAATAAGTTCAGATATAAGCCTATTACATTATCAACAATACTTATTATACTTGATAGCATAAACCATACAATCACTGACCAGGTCATCTCTTTTCGCATTCTAATGAATTCTTTAGATATACCGATTTTTTCTAATGTATCATTTACAAGATCTAATTTTTTAATACACACCGACTGTTCCTGAAAATAAAATACTTAATAAAGCACATATATATGACTAAAATTTAATACTATACATTACAATTCTTAAAACTTTATTTTTTCTTTGTAAAATCATATGTGAAAAACCAAAGTAATTGTAACCTGGAATATTGTATTATATTTATTAACTTAAACAATAATGTAATGTAACAGTTAAACTGTACCTCGTATTTATAAAAAGTGATAAATATAGATATCATCCACAGGAACAAACTTATTCCTATTACAAAGAAATTGAGGAATTGAAAAAGTGAGTTTAACTTTAGCAGTTTACGTATCCATCTATTGTATAAATTCCAAATATAAACACTCCACACTAAAACAATATAAACAATACTTAAACACCATCTGGGATAACTGTTTGGGTGTTTGTAAATTCCACAACCCATGAAAAAAGCTATTATAAAATAAGGAAACATAACTTTTTCTATAGTATACTCCATGATTGCAACACTTGGAAGTCGGTATGGTAACTACTAGGTCTTAACTTGGTAGTCGATGATCGTTTTGTCATATATTTATCACATTCATCACGGTGATGGCACTTAAGTAGATTTTTTCATTAACAGGTTTTACTCAGTAAGTATTACTATGGGCTTTCTTTGAATTGAAAACATTAATCGTATAAGGTGCAAAAGAAAGAGAGAAAGAGAGAGAGAAGGAGAGAGAGAAAGAGAGAGAGAGGGAGAGAGAGAGAGAAACTTATACATATATCAATTAGAATGTGATGTATAAATATGTAAATACGATTTTCTTTAAAATAAATGTATATAATTTGATAAATAGAGAAATGTAGAAAAACTAACAATTCTGTAGAAAGTTATAAAATGCGATTATGCCTTAGTGCAACTGTTTCAAAGCATTGTTTTATCGTTGTGTTTTGTTAAATGTAGAATAAAAATACAACGATGCTTTTAAACTTTTGTACTAAGACTTTGACGGCACCCATAATCATGTAAGGTGTGATATGATTAAAATAATACATTTACATAGGTATATGTTATTTCTATGGTGTATACGTAAATACAATAAAACGTCTTTATTGTAAACACATTGTTTTGTTACAACCTTTCTCTTATCGATATCGATAAACTCTTATTTGTAAATTCTTTTTTTCCTAGGCTGTCACTTCTTGTTTGTTATTACGATCGGTTTTTGATCATACATAAGCAGTATGAAAGGTTTGCTTATTGAGTTAGTATCGAAGAAGAAAAATAAAAATGAATGATACCGATAAGAAATATTTCTGAAAAAATGTAATTTGACAATTGAAAGAATAAAAAAGTTCTGCTGTATATTTTATTTTACATGTTTTAATTGTTAGAAAAGTAATGAAACCTAACTACTTATAAAAAAACTAATCAGATACTGTACGAATTTTACAAAAATGATTATTTTGGCTTTATCTGCCCAAAATAATGTAAAATAAACTTTTGGAAACAGAAATAATTTTAAACTGTTTATTTAAATAATTTTTTATAAGTAAATTCAATTGTATAGTTGCGTATCATTAAGTCATCTATTTTTTCAGACATGCATTAAAGTTCCCTAATTATCAATGTCAAGAATATGTAATATAACTTTAATTTAGAAAGGTTTGGAAAATTTTGTTATTCTTTTCTTAATCTTTTTAAATTATATTTTATTGCTATATTTTGATTTGTACCAAACAGAGTAGTTTAGAATTAGAGAATATTTTAGAAAAGAATATTTTAGAATAGAAGAAAGGAAGTTAAATTGAATAACAAATAACAAAAAGTAGAATTACATCTTCAAAAAAGTTACAAGAAGGTATAGTATCTTGACACTAACATTTTCACAGATATGATTTAACGTTACAAGTTTAATTAAAAAACAAGTGGTTCATATTTCACTACAGAATTGCAGCATTACTTTTACTATCCCGCTCTCATATATGTAGATAAGACAACAGTGCACGACATTGAGAATATAATAATCCTATGAAACAAACAAAAAAAATGCCATCTGCACAGTTATTAGCATTCTATAGAAAACATTTATATTACGAGCAATATAACAAAGTTCCAAATGAAGATGTCTATAAATAGAAAAGCACTATTTATATGTTATATATGTTATGATATGAATTAGAAGACATTTTCTATGCAAAATTATAACTGTACAAGTAAAGAACAATAGTTGTTATACACGATAAAAATTATTTTTGTACTTAGTGTTTCTTAAATATTTTTACCAGTTCTTAAGATATATTACTTACATTGCAGTTCACAATACATTCTTGCGGTATTCTGTGTTTCGACCTTAGCGACGTCTGACAATTAGAGATTTTTTCCACATGCATTTTAATTCACAGTTCTCATTCTCTGAGAGGTGCACAATACGGTTGTTTATTTTATCCAATCTATTACATCCAATCTAGTATATATCTGTGATAGTAACAAAGAAAAAAAATTTATTTTATACACTAATTTTTTTATCAAAAAAGTTAACAGATTAATGTGTTTTATTTAGAATGTTGTGATCTTTTAATAATAACAAGAACATATTACTTTAACATATACATAATCGTCAAGTCGTGTAAAGTATTGACATGTTCATTGTAATTTGT
>NW_018022255.1:0-1681 GCF_002006095.1 Pseudomyrmex gracilis
TGTGCTAACAGTTTTGGCAGCACCAAAGCATGTTTCCGTACTGTAGCGTTTCTGCACACAGTTTCTGTTGCCAAGGTCTGCGCAGTCAGAAATTGTTTGCTGGGTGTGTGTCAAGATAGAGAGCCCTTGACCAAAATCCTAGAAAAAGAGCCCCGAAGGGCAACAGGCGGCAGTTAATAGTCCAAAACACAAAGAGATATCAGAGCGACAAATGACACGTCTGTATAGATACTCACACAGAGAGAGAGAGAGAGAGAGAGAGAGAGAGAGTGAGAGAGAGGAAGAGAGAAGGAACATATGAGCTACGCACGAGAAACAGGCTAGGCACGCTTCTCGCGGATCGGCGGCCGACAATGTTAACTATAGCTATAGCTATAACGAAAGAAAGAGAACAACTATGTATGTCCCTCTCCTTCTACTGCTCGAAGTTGACCGAAGTTCCGAGCGCACACGTACACGGCTGTTCGCCTGTGTGCGTATCCCTTGTACCTGCTGCTACATGCTGCAAGAGTCCGCGAATTGGCATTTCTGGCTATCGCCGCGTGATTCGATATTCTCGCTGTGCCGGCAAGTGCTGCCGCCGCGCGGTCGATTTCTTACAGTATTTTTGCTGAAATTTATGACACGTGTTGTTGGCAACTTGTTGTCATGTTGCTCTTTATGTTAGTGATAAACCGTTGACAGCAAATACACAGCATGTTGTCGGCAAAACAGGTTGAATACGTGTCATGTCAAACCAAAGACAAATGCCTGACTCCTTGTTCTAAATTTTCTGAAAACTCAAGCGTTTTGTTTTCAGCAACATGACAGCAAAAACACAGACAGGTGGCTATCAAGGTGGACTTGTTCTTCTAAGATTAGAATCTATAAACAGCGTAAGGAATTAAGTGAGACAGCAAACAACTTAGAAAACGTATTGTATTTAGCGGGAGTTCGCACGAAGAAATCAAGAAGTAAACGCGGGCTCTTTGACTTTGTAGGTGAGGTTAGTAAAACGCTTTTTGGCACATTAGACACAGATGCGGCCTATTATAATCAGGAGTTAGACAAATTGTATAAAAATCAAAGAAACCTCGTACAATATATTACAAATCAAACGAGTATAATACTTAAAACGTTTGCGGGTGATAAAGAGCTTGCGAATGGATTCTCCAGCGCAATAGAACGTATAAATGCACAGTTCAATAAATTTAGAGATTTAAGCCAAGCCTAATGAACTTAACATTTTGATATATGAGAGCCTACTCGACTTGAATAATGAAATGCAAAGACTAATCAGAGAAATAGAGAAATCGGAAAAACTAATTGTTGACGCAAGACATGGTATTGTGCAGCCATATATCCTATCTCCCAGAAAGCTTTTTACTGTCCTTAGAGAACATAAATATGTCGACAATGTTCCTGTACCACTGGAGAAAACATATTATACTACTCTCATAGATATAAGCAATGTATCCATAGTTCTAACTGAAAAACGGTTGTTAGTACAAATTTAATTCCTTTAACAGAAGATAAGATTCTAGAGTTACCTACCCAGCAAACAATTTGGTTGCGAGATGTCGCAGTTTTGTCGCCAACCGCCGGCGAAATTAGTAGACCAAATCCATATCCATCTGTGTCCTCATTAGGATATGGTTTGGCGACCATATCTGTCAAACATGTGAGATGTCAAAATGAGACC
>NW_018022255.1:2601-25277 GCF_002006095.1 Pseudomyrmex gracilis
CGCATAAACAAGGTCTAACTGTAAAAGACTGTTCAATGTTTGTTAACAATCTGTTATCAACACAGGCGACAGATATGATCGCAGATAATCGCCATTTTGTTGTCTAGATGTCAAACAGACAGTTTAGTAGTCTTGCGTACAAACAGTCCGCACGTATGCACGAACAGATCTGCTTGGCGTTTGGTGGCAATCTGTCGTCAATGTGTTCAACAGATCGACCCGACTGCAGTCAACGTTTTGTCATAAACAGATGCTCATACGGTTTTGCGGACTGTTTGGTCACAATATTACTAAAGCAGATCTGCTTGCTATCGACTATCTATTTGTTATCAATTTCACTAACATATATGGAATCATTTTGGCCGCAATAATCTCATGTATGTGCCAACAGAGTTGTTGCGTTTTTTGTCTTTATGTGCTAACAATTTTGGCAGCACCAAAGCATGTTTCCGTACTGTAGCGTTTCTGCACACAGTTTCTGTTGCCAAAGTCTGCGCAGTCAGAAATTGTTTGCTGGGTAAAGTTATATCTTTGCCAAGGCACGGCTGGCTAAGACAATCTATAGATACAACTCAAAGACTCATACTCATAAATCCTTACAGAACTATTTTTATGCCGATTAACGAACTAATGCAGAATTAATGCAAGCAAAAAATTTAGGCGAGTACAAATTATTGAAAAGAACGTATCCAGATTATAAGACCGGAAAAGATAATTGCTTGAGCGAAATACTAACTAAACATGAGTCAGAAAAATGTACAATAAAGTAATGCAAATACAGAACACGTTGTGGATCCAGCTCCACACAAACTAAAATTGGATTGGAATTGCACCCAAAAAAGAGAATTTGCATGTTCTTTGTTCAGACAAAAAGCCACGCAGCATGCAAGTTTATCAAAACTTTATACTTCATCTAGAGCCTGATTGTACAGTAATTTCCGATACCGCGACCTTAAAGCCCGAAAATCCAATTAAGCAAACCATTAAAATTCATCAGACCATTCGAGTAGCATCGCACGAATTACTTGACAATATCTTCGCGAATAATAACCTAACAAACATACCCATGGATATAATAAAAGAAACGCATATAGATCCAGAAAAGTTACAAACTCTCGGCAAAACACTAGGTGAATTAAATAACATCGCAGACTAAATATTAGACAATCACAGAACGATCACCTGGAAAGAAAGATTCATGTACTACCTTCATTTAACAGGATATATAGCCCTCGGCTCTATCCTTTTTGTTTTCCTTTATAAAATAGAGCTCTTTTCAAGTGTTATCAATCTTAGTAAACAATTGCTCGGAAATTGTTACAACCACTGCAGTTTTGGAAATCAAGCACATGTAAGTTACACCGGAGGTCGAGAAGTTTTACTAGAGTAGTTTTACCTCTAAGTCACCAAGTGGAACCCGACACATTCCGTAGACTCCTAGATAAAATTTGATTACACATCAAATTTTTCTATAAGGAGGGAGATGTGATCATCATCTAGCTTATATAATCTAGTTTCTACGTGTAGTTTCTGGAACTTTCCGTGTTTATCTTAAGCCGACGGTTAGCGATAGGACCATGACGCACCGTCAGCCCTTCAACATACTTTATCATATAAGGTAATCTCTCACGCTTGTTCTAACACGTAAACAAATCTAGAACATTCCAGATTATTCTCTACCATTCGAAAATGCTTATTACCAAATAAGGAAAACTCCAGAACCTTTGATGGCCAACTTCAGGCCTTATAAAACGCGCCCTCGAACCTAGGCGTAGTCAGTCTGTTACATCACATCGCGCGAGCCAGTTACCATGGCCGAACGACAGTTAATCTCGGTCGTGCCGTTTGCTTACCTATAAGTGATACTTTGTGAGTTATAAGTTTAAGTAAAACATTTGTAAGAAAAGATATTGTAACTGTGAAAGTGAATAAAATTGTTTTTATTTTTAACTAACTGAAATCGCAAATCTTACACTAGAATGTTGGCTTGTGATTATAGTTAGTTATTTGCTTACGACCTTACGATTACGACTAACTTTTGTCACGTGCAATATGGTCTTTATATATATAAAAACATGCAAAAATAATAATAAGATTAATAAAATTTTTAAATAAAAAGAATTAAGGAAATGGCAATACCAAGCTAACCAGATGTTCGGATATAATTCTTTTATAATTCTAAGATTTTAAAAAAGTTTTGACAAACGTTTCGATCCACTATGGGATCTTCTTCAGTGTTTTAATAAAAACTTACAAAAATAATGATCTATTTAAGATCATGAAGATTATGGATAAGAAAAGATACGTTATGAATATGGATATTCGGTATGAAAAAGAAAGGCGGAAATGGCAGTCACGTAGTTATCAGTATTACGCAACAGGACGCAAACCGTTCTCCCGCTTCGAATGTAACTGACAGACTGCTAGACTCCAGTCTGTCAGTTAAATATTCAACAAGCTGAAAACATAATTTAATAAAATTTTTATACTTACTTTTTTTAATACATCATACACGCACATTTTTTAATTTCTCAATCTTCTCAAAAACGCAAATATATATGTTGTTATTAACAACGACAATGTAGTAATTTCCTAACAGTTATATAGAATTTTATAAAAGTTATGTAACTGTTTCATCGCTGTTATATTGCAATAATTATATATTGATAAATAATGTTAAATAGCAAACAATGTTGAGTTCAGATAACATTTGTTATGTAACATATTCCATATCAATTTTATTGCTGTTATAATGTCATTGCCAGGTAATAACAAAGCAATATAATAAATATGTAACACAATTATATGACAATTATAAAAAGAAGTTATATAAGACTGATGTTAATAGAGTATAACAGCCGTTATATTACGTGTTATTTCTATGTTATATAGCTGATATATTCTGTTTGCTGGGTTCTTTCTTATAGGAAGTTTTTAGCAACAGAACTATCGTCAGATTCTTAACATATCGCTTAATAGTATGCTTAGGGACATTGAATTGTTTAGATGCTTTTGAATATTTCATTTTTTTGCTTCTTACTGCCGTAACAGCCTTTAAGTGACTGTGAGACTACGATTGCCTCTTCTTTGCCTCCATCTAAAAATATGATTACTAAAAACTTCCTAATACATCAAATAAAGAACTTGACAGTTCCTAATATAAAGTACCTCATATTAAGAGCGGGTTAGTGTCTCATATTAAGGCATATAAAATTGTAGAAAGTTTAAGTTTTATACCGATAAAATATGCAATAAATTGACAAAACTACGTGATAAATATCTTATATATAGTGCATGTGTACATTTGAGTGAATTGAAATGACAGTAAATCCTATGACATAAAAGTGTTAAATACATATCTTAAAGTTATAATGATTATTTTTCTTCTGTGCGCGTAAGCGTCACCTAACCACGTCACCTTCGGCAGTGACACTAACAAAAAATTTGATGTTTTTGTGCAAGTAATGTGTTAAAAATATATAGTTATGAATTTGTAGCCGTTTACATGAAATAGTTCGCTATCTCGTATTAGGTGACTATCTCATAATAGGCATCTTTACCCTATAATACACTTTACTCTCTCTCTCTCTCTCTCTGTGTGTGTGTGTGTGTGTGTGTGTGCGTGTGTGTGTAATACACACATCAAACAACTGTAACAGTTGCGTTCTGCCATTCATTGCTACATTAATAGTTCACGTCAAGGATGTACTATAAATTTACAATGCACTGACAATAAATATTAAAACGCAGCCTAAAATATTGAAAATATTGAACATTGATATTTGTTATTTCGTATTTATCACTGATATTTTAACAGGTTATTATTCAATTTTTACTCCAGTGGTACCTAATTTGGTTCTTGTAACATTAAAACCTTCTGCAATTAATTGTTCTGTTACACTTGCGACGACTTCTTCTAAAATGTTTGGTGGCAATAAAATAAATGCATATCCACCTCCACCAGCACCTGTGAGTTTTCCATATAATGAATGATATTGCGCGATTGAGCAAATAATATCTAGCTTTGGATGCGATACTCCTAGTGCACTCAGCAATCCTTGATTCATGTGTATGAGAGTCTGCAAAGCATACGTAAAAAATGATTATAACTAATAATCATATAGGATAGAAACAAGTAATACAGGAAAAACATGTAATTAAAATAAAATTTAAGTTCACAATAAATGAGACTTACTCCTAATTTGTTATGTTCTACCAACAGAGGTTCAGGATGATCCAGATTTATGTTGCAAATTACGTTAATTTCTTCAAGAACCGCTTTTGATACATCATCGATACCGTTCAAAATAGACTTAACAATCTCGGGAAACGACTGTTTCAGCTCCATTACTCGCGTTATCTGATCTCTTGTATTCCGCATAATTTTTGAGTCAACTAAAAGAATCTCCATACTTGGGATTTCTGATAATACATTTACTGGCTCATCTCGTCGAAACTCTATTATTGATCCATATGTGCACACGCTATTATCGATCCCAGAAGGCTCACCGTGCATGATTTTCTCACAACTCAAAGCATACTTTGAGATATTTTCGAGATCATTTTTTTCAAAACCAATAATGATGTTTTTCTGCAAACGCGACCATCGCAAAAAGCATGCCGCGAGACATACTGCGAATGAAGCTGAACTTCCCAAGCCCGAGTTAATCGTTAATTGTGTAAACAAATGAAGGCGAAAAGGTTTAACATTTATTCGTTCTTCGTGAGCTATATATACCAGCAAATAAAACAATGCTTGTAAGCTTAACTTTTGCTGTGGCGTTACGAGTACACCGCTTAAAGGAAGAAACTCTTCTACTTGTCTGTGCAATCGATCACTATTTGTGCTAAAGTCAAAATTAAAATTATTGCTACTAAAGTAGCTCTTGTATATCTGAAACGGTATGTTTACAAACAGATTTATATTAGGAAATTCTATTTTGATATTTGTTGAATTTGAAAAGTCGGGTAACTCGGTTAGTTCAGCGGTCGTACGCAAGTCTAAGCTAGCCGCCAACGCAGTTTTTCCATATACCACTGCGTGTTCTCCAGTTAAAATCACTTTGCCTGGAGCAGATACCGCCAAATGAATCATGTTTTGTTTTATTTCACTAATACAAATCTTTCTAATTTCAAATTTATGTGACAAGACACTGAATAGAGACCTTAGACTGTAAAAAGTCAAAGATTAGGTATACCTTTAAATCACAAAAGATATATTTATCTGAGATCAAAAATCCAAAATGATATTTATCTCCTTGGATATTAATATAAATTATAGATATGAATTATAAGGCAAATTTTGTCACTTTGTTAGCGGTATTTTCAATTATAGAAAAAAATTTAATAACAATTAAGTTCTTGTTTTTTCCATTGTTCTGGTGTTAACGTTGTTAGCGAAATAGCATGAATTGTCTTCAGTTCTTCTTCAAAAATTCCATATACAAGCCTGTATTATATATTTTAAGTTATTAAAATTTAATACACAAATCTAAAGAAACAAAATATATATTTGAATACATATTATGGCTGTTTTAAAATTTACTTGCAATATATTATAATTCTATAATATATCATATTATAGATTGTCAATACTAACCCAGATAGCCAAATATGAAAACTCAATATAAAGTAAATCATTGTATAGATTAAGTTGCTTGCCAATTGCTGTTGTGTTGTTTTTATTTAATGCAACGAAAATGTTTTTGTCAATTCAGTATCAATATACTGAGTTTTATTTATCAATCAATTGTTGTAGTCAATGTTTATGATAAGTGAATCAGCAATATGTGAGCAATATATGAGCAATGATTTTTATTCATAAGTTGAGAAAAATAATATAAGTTTATTGCCGATGAGTTGTTGGGAACTTGCTGTTATTATATTTTGAAAACTGTTGCTGGCAAGAACATACTGAAAACAGGATACACCCTTTTGTTACATTGAAAACATATAAGTAATATTTGTGGCAAGTTGCCAACAACTTGCACTCAGTTGGCTATCTGGGAAGTAAACTTTGAAACAGCCTATACATACCTGTGACGTTGTAGTAAGGGTTTTCCTTCAAATAAATTAGACACAATAACTACTGAAAACTTAGAACCACAACCATCAGATTGATCTATTACTTCCTGTAACACACAATATTTTTACATTTAATATTTTTCCAAAGTTGAATAAAGATGATTAAAGAACATAAATTATTAAAATACACACATACATTTTTCTATTGGTATTGACTTTACAATAAAAGAAGAAATATTTTTTTTCTAAAGCTACTAAGTTATATAACATATGTATTTTTTTATACACACAATGATAATACAATATTTATAGATAAATTTAAAACTTGCTCTTGAATTACTTCTTTTTTATAACATTTTATAAAAATTGGAAAACTAGTCTATGTACCCCAATAGGCACATTTATGAAAATATTGCACAAAAATGGCATCATGAATGGCGACGATTTTGCAATGATTGCACTAAGATGATTCGCCATAAGATGATTTCGCAACAGTTTTGTCGAAATAAAATTTTGTAAATAATATTTGTCAAGAATTGCGAAAAAGTCGTTATGTATTTTCACAGTATA
Organism: Pseudomyrmex gracilis; assembly: GCF_002006095.1. Taxonomy (NCBI): domain Eukaryota; kingdom Metazoa; phylum Arthropoda; class Insecta; order Hymenoptera; family Formicidae; genus Pseudomyrmex; species Pseudomyrmex gracilis. The sequence goes on from NW_018022255.1 coordinate 9,196, forward strand.
TACCTCCAATAGGCAAATTGTGAAAATATTGCACAAATATGACATCATGAGTGACGACGATTTCTTGCATTTCTTCATTTGCAATCATATTTCTACATATTTTAAACATCACAGAGCTGAATTTATTTTCTCAATTATTGGACAATTTCTTTGTGAAATTAATTTTGCAAATATACTGCTAAGATGATTCGCCATATCGTTATTCTTTTGCCGAAATAGTATTTGGAAAGTAATTTTGCAAACAACTACAAATATTTCAGAAAAGATCAATGTTTTTGCATCTATTTCCTAAAATATGTCTGTATAATTGCAAATTACAATTTTAGTGCAAGATTTCGTCACATAATTTTGTAAATGGTTTCCTATCAGGGTAGAGTTATTACTAAAAAGTTGTGTATAGAAATAGATTGTTATTGACTTTAATGTAAATTGAATAAAGATCAAGTTTCTAGAGTAAAAACTATGAGATCGCCATTCATGATGCCATTTTTGTGCAATATTTTCACAAATGTGTCTATTGGGGTACATAGACTAGTTTTATACATCTTAAGATGCGGTCAAAGCCTTACTGCAAACGTTTCGAAGCATCATTTTATCTTTATTTCTTGTTAATGTAGAATAAAGATAGCATGATGCTTTGAAACATTTGCAGTAATACTTCGACCGCACCTTTAGTTTGAATTGCAAGATATGCATGTGGAAAGCAGAAAATATGTACATATTCTAAAAAATGTATACATTCTAAAAAATATCAATTGCGATAAAATTTTATTTATATTATTATAATTGATAAATTAGAGATTATAAAAAGTAATAAATATCAATGTTACATATACATGTATGTTTTATTATCTATAATTGTTATACATGTTATTTGTTGTTATACATTGTATATTTTTTATATTTTTAACTATACTATACTTTTTCATACTATATTATTCAATACAATTTTACTTTACTCAAAAGAAATGTCCTTTTTTAAAGTAAATTGAATATAATTAAAATACGCAAAAAAAAAAAGAAAATGCCCGCATGAATAAATAGATACTAGAACTGGAAATAAATCGGGATATTTCTCAGGTGGTTTGACACATTTGATCATAACAGAGAAAAATAATATACCTAACAGAGATCCATAGAATGCAATAATAAGCCAAGGTTTTTTATTATATTTTGAAAAGCATAAAAAAAACTGGTTTTTATTGAATTGTTGATTTTTTGATTTTGATTTTGTAACTTTATTTGATAAACTATTTGCGTATGTTGAATTGTAAAGTATATCAGACCACATCCAAGAAACAGAACAAAAGTAAAATAATATTGTGCCAAGATAAGCAAAGTATAGATCATCTTTTATAAATAAAGGTAACATACTAAAATGCGAGATAATCAATAGCCAAAAACAAGGAAGGGGATCATTATGAAAATACATTAACACTGGTATTGCAATCAAAAGAATAGATTTTTCATGAACTTGAAATGAGAATAGAAAGAATGCTAAGGCAGAATTTATTAGAGAAATTATAAATGCCTCTTTTATAGGTGACAAAACTAAATTAATACAAGTCGGTAAAATTGCACATGTTGTTAGTACTAAACAAGTTTTAGCTAATTGAGTATTCGTAAAATGTTGCTGTAATTTACAGATTATATTGATAGTACACCAAACATTAGCTACTTTGTCTTCAAATATACCTCTGTCAAGTGGAAATAATCTAACCATTGTACTGAAAAATAATTCTCTATTTTTCAAAAATGGTATCCATATAACAAAAAATGTTAATAATACAGTAATAGAGATGCATATCAACATACAAATACAAGAAATCCAAGATTTTGTCTTACAAGGCATATGATTTCCAAGTATGTATAAGAAGAATGGCAAAGCATGATACAATTCCATTTGCTTGTAGTTCAACGCTAAGACAAATAAAATTGAACTAAGAATAAATGAATTTTGGATTATAGCAACTACAGCAATAATGAAAAAACCCAAAGATATACAATTGTATTGAAAATGTCCATGATCTATTAATATCAATCCAGGATAAATCAGTGCTGTCAAAAGAACAGCATCACTCTTTCGAAACTTGAATATATTGGACTGATTAAATGGATAATTATTGTATATATGTAAATTTATAAAAAAATATGCAATTGCTGGTATATAAATAATAATATCTGCACTTAGGACAGTCAGCCTCATAAAGTATTTATGCTCAATGGTTTCAAGTCCTTTAGATTCTTTTAATTTTACAAAGGAAGGGTTTATTTTATTGGCAATATAACCTAACAAAAAGCTGTGATATGCTGTTAAAGGTGGATAATCTAATCCCCAATATTGTAGATTATTTTCTGTGGTATTAATATACCACTGGTCAGAGGGCAGGTTCAAGGTTATTTCTTGCCAATGTCGTTGTGCTTCATAATCTCCATACATAGGAGGTTTACCCTCTCCACTATAGCCATGATACATAATGCAGCATCTCAAAAAAACAGCAAATGAGAAGATTAAGGCAAGTTGCAGTTTGCCCTGCATTCTTCCTTATTAGAATGTTCCAACTGTGTCAGACTCCAAAGACTACTTTTAGATCAAAATTAATCGGCAAGAATTTCGACTTAGGTTAGGTTCCTAGTAAAATGGTATTTTATTATGCCATACTTAACAAAAAAAAAAAAAGTAGTAAAAAGATCGATTTACGTACTACATGTGAAGCTTTTAATCCCTCGGTTATTTTGTTTTTAATGTATTCTTCATTATATGGCATATTCTCAGTTCCTTCTTAGTTGCTTAATCCTGTGTGTAACAACTTTATAAGGTCGCAAGACAAAAGGAGTCTATGAATGTCAAATATGTTCCAACATTTACTAGCACTACTGGAATTTTATAGCTGGAGCATAAACGTATAATATATAGACTGCGCGTTTGGCTGAAAAGATGTCTTCAACGTTGAGAGAGACAACATACTTTGAATAGTAACTCTTTCTCTATCTATCATTTTCTCCACTACTTCGCTAGACAAAGATGAGGCTACTATTCAATACCAGCTGTCTCTCTCTCCACGTTGAAGACATTTTCTTAACATGGCAAAGATAGGGAACGCGCAGTCTGTATATTATACGTCTATGAGCTGGAGTAGAGACAAGACTGAGGCCCGAATTCATAGTCGCTTCTCAAATCTTAGATCTCGTCTCCAATCTCAAATTTCAGCTCTCAAGTCTCGAATCTCCAACCTTAAATTTGAATGTTAATAGTTTATCTTGTAATTTGGTAGTTTGTGGTCATAAAGTGTACTATAACAAGTGTGGCGTATGGACTAACTTAAATCGGTCCATATATGCACCTTACTAGGCGATTTTTGGCGATCGTATGGTACATATACCAAAGTGTACCAAACTATAGTTCGAGTGACTTCAAATTATAGTTTGGTACACTTTGGTACATGTACCATACGATCGCCAAAAATCGCCTACTATAACAAGTGTACTATAACAAGGGAGAAAGACATGACATAATTGACAATAATAATATTTTTTCAATCTCCGAAAATTTTGGTGTAGAATTCTTCTTCGCTAATTTGACAACCTAAACCATTAATTTTATTAAGTATTATGCCACATAAACTTAAAATAGAAGTAAAGAATATACAAATATATATTCTTTAATTGAAGGTTATAGCCTCTCATTGAAGATCATTATTTATATCTTATTATAAAGCTCCATTATTAATTAGGAAAATCTATAATCTCTGGTTTGGTTTGGTGTAAAAATGGTTCAGTGGACCGAAAGTCTATAATTCTTCTTCTTCTTTGCACTTATGGCTCCGTGCCCCTTTAACTGTTTAGGCACCGGCCAGTCTTTGCAAGAAAGTCTATAATCCCTACTTAGTCATGAAACACCGAATTTCATGATTGGCCACTGCATTGAAATTTGAGGTTGGAGATCCGAGACCTAAGAGCTGAAATTTGAAATTGGAAACGAGATCTAAGATTTGAGAAGCGACTATGAATTCGGGCCTGAGAGTAGTCAGACCCATAAGAAATTGTGTAATCGTTTTGCTGCCTTGTAAGTCAGCGCAATGTCCACGAGTGGTGCACATTGGCACTACGCAGCCATGTCCACGAGCGACTTGTCGGTATAGAGGAGTGCACCATATCGTTCCGCTCCAGGGGAAGTATTTCTCGGAAATTTCTCCTCCGGCTGTCCCTACTATTGCGCGCTGTTTTCCTTCAATCTCGGGCCGCTGGCGGAGATCGGAAGAGTACGCGCGGTAGTAGAAGCAGCCAGAAGAGAAATTTCAGAGAAAAACTTCCTTTAGAGTGGAACAATACGGCAGAGTTACAAGATCGAGCCACGGTATATACAGTAGCGCAACTCCATGTCGGCACCATAAAGTAAGAGTAAGGTCTGTTCTACAATACAGTCGTAAGCCGTAAGTCGTAAAAAATTGACCAATCACAATCGATTATTCTTCTGTGATTGGTCAATTTCTTACGACTTACAGCTTACGACTGTATTGTAGAACAGGCCTAAGGAGATCGAACTTCATAGCGCGTCAATGGTCTAGTTTCCACCGAAACCCTCAATTTGGTTCCACTCCGGTACAGATCAAATTTAGTGTTCCGTTTCTATTGGAAGTAGAATAGAAGTAAGAAAAATTAATATTTCAGTAGAGCTAACTTAAAACTCGTTTGTGTAAATATAAACAGACATAACCTGAAAAGAATATAATCCGAGAAACTTCTAATTGACTCCGCGGAAATGATTAAATCATATATTTTATCTTTTTATTTTCAACTTGCATCGACTTCTTAACAAGACCCGACATAATGCAGACATAATGAAAAATAGANGTTGGCATTATTTAGTTTCAAACCAGAGAGAAACCTGAGAGCGGCCATCCTATTGTAATTTTTTACGACGGTTTCAGCCGCTGGTTTTAGCCGTATTTNCACAAAAGTGGAACTCAAAGGCCGTTCTACATTAAACGCAAGTCGCAGATCTCGTGGAACTGATCAATCACGTTGGTCGATTGGCTGATTTGACTCTGCAATTGGTCAATTCCACGAGATCTGCGACTTGCGTTTAATGTAGAACGGCCTTTGAGTTCCACTTTTGTGGAAATACGGCTAAAACCAGCGGCTGAAACCGTCATAAAAAATTACATTTGGATGGCCGCTCTCAGGTTTCTCTCTGTTCAAACGTTTCCACCGATTAAAATTGTATGTCAATTTGCTGCCACTCCGGTAAAACTTATAGATCAAAGCAAAAGTGAATTGAGTGCAATTCGACGTGTTTCCATCGACTTAAATTTGATTCTACGTCGCAGTAGGTGTGAATTAATGTTTCGGTGGAAACTAGATCAATGAAAAAAGTGGTCCCGATTTTGACGCCTAATTGAGAGGGAATCCGCTCAAAGGAATAGTTTCTTACGGTTGGACGCCATTTGCAAAACCACCACATGTACACATTTAGTATATGTAACTATATTTATGCTCCGAATCGTGAGATTTCTTTTAATGTATAAATTTCTCAGCAATACAACAAAATAAAGTGATAAAAGACTTAGAAGTTTTCTGTTTTACGTGCATCGTGTTATAACGCTTTGGGTAATTGAAAATAAAATTATAGATACGCAAAATATTGGACAAACAAAAAGGTTAATAATGGAAAAAAGTAACATTGAGGAATTAATAGTAAGAAAGACTATCATTTTCAGCTCACAAATATAATGAAAAGAAATTCAATGGAAATGGAACAAGCAGCAGATAAATTCAAGTATTTGCAAAAAAATTTGCATTTAGTTGAGCTGCCCTCTCCAAATTGGGGATTTACAACAGGAAGCGACACATTTTTTAATTTTGTGAAAGCAGAAAGTGATTTTAGTGTCAGAAAAAGAATTGCTGCGTAATACTAACTGACAGAGCTGCGTTCCGTTTCACGCATATGCGCGCATTTATCTATACCAGAGAGAAATCTGAGAGTGGCCATCCTATTGTAATTTTTTACGACGGTTTCAGCCGCTGGTTTTAGCCGTATTTCCACAAAAGTGGAACTCAAAGGCCGTTCTACATTAAACGCAAGTCGCAGATCTCGTGGAATTGACCAATTGCAGAGTCAAATCAGCCAATCGACCAACGTGATTGATCAGTTCCACGAGACCTGCGACTTGAGTTTCATGGAGAACGGCCTTTGAGTTCCACTTTTGTGGAAATACGGCTAAAATCAGCGATTGAAACCGTCGTAAAAAACTACAATGGCATGGCTGCTCTCAGGCTTCTCTCTGTCTATACTATATGTAACCCCAGACGGCACATAATATCATTTGATTGTAGAATGATATCGTTTCTACGTCATTTTCGTGATATCATGTGATATCACATCCCTGAAATGTCACACAGATATTCTTCTAAGAATATTAGTACTGTTTTCCTTTAAGTATATCTCAAAGACATCGCTTAATGTATAGGAAATTTGAACGCAGTGTATTACACTCCCGTGATATTCTTATGATATTTTTGAAATATTTATTAATGATATCACAAATCTTTGCACAATATATTTTGCGCGAGATATGAAAATCAATTCTCAGACGGCACAATGATATATTTAAGATGTCTTGAAGATATCTCACAGACTTTGAATGTGCAAAAGATATCTTATTGAGACATTTTCAAACGTGTAATGAATGATGTTCAAATAATATCTTAGAGATATGCCTGAGACTGCTAGTGTCCACATTAAAAACATGCAAAAGATATCTCTCTTGCAAAAGCTTATTATAATAAACGTCTCATAGAAAAGACATTCAAAGTAATGCAAAAAGACATACTCGGGAACTCCACACAATATCACAGTTCCACATCACCCAAAATATCATTTTTAGTTTTTGCACATTCAAAGTCTTTGTGAGATATTTTCAACACATCTTAAATATATCATTGTGCCGTCTGGGTACATTGCACTGCAATATTTTTATTAAATAATAATTAAAATAAATAATAAAAATATGTACAATAGTTTAAGAATAAGTAGATAAAAACAATTCTAGTTTAGTAAGAAGCAAGTAGTCCCGCGGACTGGGTGCAGGGGCTGCGGATATGGGCTTGCGGAGGTCTCGAGTTCAAATCTCACTAATTACCTTAGGATTTTTCAGGTCCGGCCCCTTTCAATGGAGTTCATCAGTTGATCGGCGAGCTGTATCAGGTCTTCAAAGACTAATTCGAGTGAAATCTCGAAATAATTCTCCTCACACAAGGCAATGTGTCATTTTTTTTTAAATAAGGAAAACCTATTTAGATTCTAGATAGAAGATTCTAGATCCTTTTTTGAATTTTCAAATTGCAAGCGTTACACTTCTAGTTTGAATCAATATGGAATTTCTACAGAGAATCTAAGATATATCTAGAATAAATGTCTATGCGGAGACATCCTCGGGACCTCTACACAATATCACAGTTACACATCAACCAGATATCATTTGTAAAACTTTTGCAAGAGATATCATTTGCATGTTTTTGATGTGGACATTAGCAGTCTCAGGCATATCCCTGAGATATTATTTGAACATCATTACTCGTTCGAAAATGTCTCAACGAGATATCTTTTGCACATTTAAAGTCTCTGTGAGATATCTTCAAGACATCTTAACTACATCATTGTGCCGTCTGGGAATTAGTCTATATATCTTAAATTCTATATTAGTCTATATTAGTCTATATTAGTTCTATATTAGTCTATATATTTAAATTCTATATTAACTAATATTGAAGTGACCTAATTGAAATTCAAAATTGAAATAAATCTAAAGCTACATCACAGTTGTTCATGTGTTAATATCAAAGCAATATAAAACAACTTTATAATGGTTGGAACATTTCTATCGTATATATTTTGTGATCATTATTAGCCAAGTTGAAACAATACATACTGTTTGTGTTTTAATCGCTATAATCTTACAATTGTTATATTGTTAATATATGTAGTTTGTCAGAAAAGCAGTTTTTTTTTTTTTTTTTTTTTTATTAGAAATAATGATTCCCTTCCGGGATACATGCGGTTCTCGCTAGATCGCCTTTTACATACATTTCTTAACAATATTTACATATGATACATTTAATTAATTATATTTGGTTTAGTTTCCTCTTCTTTGTTCTTCTCTCTTCTTTAAGCTCCCATTTCTTTCCTTTTCTTCTTCACCATATACATCCATTCTATTCCTTTCCCTTCTTCACTCATAAGCTCTTCTTCCGTTTCTTCCGTGTTTGTGTAATCGCANTCCTTCATTACGTGCCATCCTGACTCTGTTTCCTTTCTGCACATTCTGCATTCCTTCNCTTCTTCTCTCATCCAATATCTGCTTGCCCTCCATTCATTTCCCAGTCTGTATCTTGCAATTGCTTTTATTCTCTCTCNCTTGCTTTTCTCTTGTAGGTACTTTGGTACATTCTCCGTTCTCCATCTCTTATACTTTTCGTTGTATTTTGAGTTTTCCATTCTCTTTTCTCTCTCTATCTTTTCCTCTTTTAGTACTTTCTCCCTCCATCTTTCTGCTATATTTTCTCCTCTATCATTTCTACTTTCCGCTTCCCATATGCTCATTCCCGCCTTTCTGTACATCTTCTCCCTGGCTTGTCCCATTCTTGTTTCTTTCCACTTTTCTTTGTCCATTTCCCTTCTGCATTGCTTTAATATCACATTTCCCTCTCTCTTGATTTTTTCTNCGTATTTTATTACTCTCTCACCTGCCTCTATCATTATCTTTTCTGTCTTAGTCTCCTCTCTTACCATGTATCCAGGTGTGCATCTTTNCAATCCTAATATACTCTTTAGGTATCTTTCTTGCATTCCCTCAAATTCTTTCCTTTCTTCCATTCCCCAGATTTCCACTGCGTACATGCATATACTTTTCACCATCGCNTTGTACATAATCATTCTCCTTCTGAAGTCTCCTCCGAATTTCCTCTCTCCTATTCCCCATATCTGTACCATTGCTGCCATTCCTCTCTTTCTTACTTCCCGTATGTGAGCGTCATCTTTGTTGTTATAATTGAACGTGTATCCTAGGTATTTAAACTCGCTTACCTCNTCTATATCCTGGTCTTTCCATTTCCATTCTCTCTTGGTCCTGCTCATTCCCTTACTACAAACCATCATCTTCGATTTTTCAGCATTTACTTCCAGTTCCTTTTTTTTAAAGTACTTCTCCAGATAATTTGTTACTTTCTTCATTTCCTTCTCTGTCTCCGCTAGTATTGCTAGGTCATCTGCATAAGCTAAGCTATATATTCTCCTATTTCCTATCGTTGTTCCTCCTTCCTGTCTTCTTTTTATATATTCTTCTATGTCTGCCATGAAGATTATAAACAGAAGCGGGCTCAATGGGCAGCCCTGTCTCACTCCTTTTTCCGTCCAAAATGATTCCGTGTATTCGTTCCCTACTTTCACTTTGTTCTTTGTTTCCTTATATATTCTTTCTATATTTTGTACTAGTCCTTCCTTAATTCCTCTTTCCCTCAAAACTTTCCATACCTTCTCCCTTTTTACTTTATCAAATGCCGCTTTCAAGTCCATAAAGAAAACAAAGAGCTTTCCTTCTTTTTTATTAATTGCCTTTTCTATCGCTGTCTTCAGTATATAGATGTTATCAATTCCACTTAGAAAAGCAAAGTTAGTATCAAACAGCACTGATCTTAGAAGAATTATTCTCATTAGATTCTTAACATATCAATCGTTGAAGGAAATCAACGGAGAAAAACAAACAAGTGAGAGTTGGAAAACACATACAAAATATTTATTATTGTTGGAGATAATTGTTAAATGTGTCTTGTCCATGTCAAATTGTATAATCAGTTCTTAAATGCTAAAAGTACAGGAAGTGCAAAATACTAGTGACTTGCGTAAGATACGTATGAGAAGCACTGCGTTTTCAATGTTTTGTTCAGTTGTTTGTGCGTTATGTTTTTGTTTGGAACGGTTGGTCTTTGTTTTTGTCTTGCGGTTCTTTGACGAGCATCGGTTTTATTATAACTCTCGTATTGTATTTATCAGTTCTAATAAATTCTGAATCTCTGGCATATTTGTTTTGTTAAATCGCAACAATTATAATTTTCAAATATAACGAAATTACGTAGAGTTTTAAATCTAATGTCAAGATAAATTAAAAATGAGTTCTTTTATACTTTAAGTCCATATTTTCGCGTCACATTAGTTAGTCGTCGTTAGTTAATTTTTTATGTATATTATATGCTCTTTCTTAGTTCTTCTCATTTCGTTGTTACGGTGTACTAGCGCGCGAAAAGATGACAGTTCCGAGCTGTCATTTTGCACGTGGCTGCACGCTCATTCGCGAATCTTTATTTATTAAGAAGACTTCCGGTTGAGCAGGCTAAGGTGCAAGCCAGGCTGTAGGCACGGAATAATTAAGTTGGCTTAACTTTAAAACTGTAACACAGTATTTATACTTATCTGACTGTTATTTCTCCAAGTAAGCATACCAAATCTTCATCTGTCTCATCAGCACATAATCTGCATACAGAGTGTCAACATATAAGACAATTATTCTGTTTTAACACAGTGACACATTGATATTCTGTGATAATCAAAATTGCACGATCGTGCTGATTCTGTTTATATGTACTTTGACAAAATTTACTTAAACTTTACCTGAGATTTTTTCAAAAAGATTGGTGCTACTGACAGCTGTGTGGCATCTTCTCTGGCAATGTTCATAATGGATTTTATATAAACTATCGGTCATTCATCATGGAGACAAATGTCGCACAGAGTTATATAAATATTTTTAAGCAATAATAAACGGTCAGTTATTTAAATAAGAAAAAGCACAGTAAACATATTTTTTTAAATAATTTATTAAGTCTTTGACAATATATACATCTATTATACATCTGTAACATACGTCTAATGGATGTCCATATTAGATTTCATATGGATATCTATGGTGGACGTAGTATGAATATGCATTAGACATCCATCTGTCTCATCTATCATAGAAATGGAACTGTGAACGTTGTATGGATCTCTAATAAACATTATGTTCTGTGTGGGTTTCTTTTGTTGCTAACATAAACATTTTTACAATCTTATTTTCGTCAATATTGTATTTGTTAGACAAATTATTTATGTGTGTACAAATGTTATACGTGATTTTTACGTGTTAATTATGAATCATTTATAAACCATATTCTGTTGTCTTGTTTCATTCGTTGGACGTAAATTTACTTTATTTTTTTATTATAAATTTACTTTTTGTCTTTGATGATTGAAATTTTTGTTTTTTTAAGTATTGTTTTACTACTCAGCCTACACAAAATATGCGCGTTATAAAATACCTTGACCGTTATAAAATATCTTATCTAAATCTTTACCTACTGATAAACACATTGCTCAGAATTCTATTGTTGAGTTGTGAAAAATTCTTTTGTCGCTAATTTTATATTCGTGTATTGTTTTGCAATTTCTTAAGATTATAGATTTTCTTTTTATTTAAACGTTGTTTGCGATAAGAAAAAAAACGTGCAAGTAATATGTCGTGCAATCCAGGACAATTAACATCCATAAATAAAAAAGGAAGTAATAGAAAAACAATTAATTGTTCAAAAATTCATAAGATGCAGAAAGCTTTTTTCCGAGTTATCTCAACGGTAGCGATCTCGTTTTATGGCCAATCTCAATATGATATATAAAGACGAAACTAAAAGTGAAATAGAGAATGATGTTGAAGTTACTTCCGAGTCATTAAGTTCAATCCATAATGAAAATGATGTTCACGACACAATTTCGAAAATATTTGATGTTTTTGATAATAGAGAAACAATTGGTTTCTGAAAGCAGTGTTGATACTATTAACAAAAAGGAAAAAGAAGGTGTAGAATTTGCCGATAATTTTGAAACTTTTCAATCCATGCTTGCTAATGATTTTTTATCCACAAATATGACTCATGTACAAGGAAATGCAGTTTTAAAAGTTCTTCGATCTTACAGCTGCTTTTCTAACTTAAACATTGATGTAAGATCTCTTCTTAAAACTCCGAACACGTTGTGAGTTTCAATAAATATCAGAAGATGAATATCTGCATTTGGGATATCTGCTTTATAGAGGGTCTTCGTTCAATTCTTTGTGAAAGTTCACTAGCGCAAATCCCAGATTATTTCCTAATTTATTTTCATATTGATAGAGCGACTTTGGATCGTTGCGAAAAAATTCAGATATCGCCGATTCAAATTAGAATAGCAAATATCCCTAAATAAAAGCTAGAAATTGTGGGAGTTTGGAAAGGAACGTGCAAACCTACCAATCCATCAACGTTTTTCGAAAATTTTATTACTGAAGTTCTTGAAACTATCAACAGTGAAATAGAATTCAATGGTATGAAGAAAACAATTGAATTACGATGTTTTATCGCTGATGCACCTGCTTGTGCGTTAATGTTGAATCACACAGCACACAATGCACGAGTATCTTGTTCAAAATGTTGGATAGTTGGTGAAAATCTTCGGCCAGGTATTATGGTTTTGCGCGGTGTAGATCACAAACCACGAACTGTTGAAGAATATACCCAGTGTATAGATGGAGAACATCATAAAAAAGGTATTAATTCTCTTTCTCGTTTGCCGATTCAAATTCCAACGCAGGTACTTTTTTTACATGCATTTAATGTTACTGGATGTTATGGAAAAAATAGAGTTTGGCATCATCGAAGGTAAATACTCTCGTTCCGTAAAGGTAACACATAGGCTTAGTCAATTTCTTTCTAAGCGTTTAGAATTAGTAAAGAAATGGTGTACTCGAGAATTTGCGCGAAAACCTACCTCGATTATAAAGTTTCGAAATTTCAAAGTCACTGAGCAACGACAAATTTTATGTTATAGCGGTCTGGCAGTTTTTGCAAGCATTGTTCATTCTGTAGTTTATTCACATTTTATGCTCTTCAATCTAAGTATTCGCATATTATGTAAACCAGTCATCTCAGATTCGAATTTATCAATAGCTCATTCAGCTTTATGCATTTTTGTCAAATCAGGCTGAAAATATTTACGGATCTGAATTTATGACGTATAATACGCATTCACTATTACATCTTGCCGTAGATATAAAACATTTTAGCTCACTTGATTCTTTCTTTACGTTTCCATATGAAAATAATATGACATATTTTTGTCATTGTTGTCGAAAGCCTAATCAGCATCTGCAGCAAATTGCTAATCGACGAATAGAATTTCATCAACAAAACGTATTTAGAAAAAATCGTAACACTTAAATCAGACTTTCTGGTCGACACGAAAATGGTCCTTTGCTTCCAGAATTGCCAGATAATATTTTACAATTTTCTAGTTACAAAACTCCTGATCTTTATTTTAATAATAATAATCGAGATAATACCATTATTCTTGATGATTTATCGATTTGTATTGTTCGAAATATTATATGTGTAAAGGATGAACATTATTTTCTTGTAAATATCTTTTCTCGACGTGAATCTCTTACTGATGTAATTGTTCCTTCAAGTTCCACTGGTGTATTTCGTTGTTCATCGGTATCAGACGAGTTGATTTTGATTCAGTCGTCAAGAGTTTATAGAAAATGTTTTCCATATTGGCTATGTGTGAACCTGTTCATAATATTGATTTTCCAATTCCAGACGTTTTTGTGGTTGTTTCTTTTTTATCATCAAATAATTAATAATACTACGTTCATATTTCTTTTTTAATCATTAATTGTCACTTTAGATGAGTTTTCAGAAGAAAAGGAAAAGTGAGGAACAGAGAATCTTGCTAAGTCAGCCGACTAATTTTGGTCAGATATTTCAAAAGCAAGAAAAAGTTTGCAATGCAGTTCAACTCGCAATACTAATCAGACACAATCGCATACCTTCCACACATTCTCACAAACATTCAGACACTTTCCATTTTACAATACACCAAGTCAAAACTCCAACGCACCATCTAGCATACGATCACAAACATTTCACCACAAACTCATACACATTTTCCAATAACGCATGAACAACAACAGTTTTATTGTCTTGATCACAAGACCAAACATCGATCACAGGAGCTCACAGCTTCCACTCCTACGCAAAATTGCACAAATACTCAAATGTCAAATACAAACAAAAGTTTATCTTCTGCATCTAAACATTTTCCTTCCAATCCAGCTATTGATTATCACAAACCATCCAGATCAAATTCACAATCTGCCCAGAACGATGTGCCGACAGACTTCAAAAAGTACATAATCTCTTCTTTCAGGTAATAATGTTCTTTTAGCGTAAATCTGATTTTAATGTTTACGATATTTTTTTAGGACATTTCAAGCCCAGCTCGACCGAATCGAGAGAAATTATTTTGACTATATTGCTTTCATATTTAATTTACGTTAAGAATGTTTTTTCACAGATACAATGGCTAAAAATCGTGACTACTGCCGACCAACTAATGTCGAGTTTGCTGAAGCAATGACTCGCGCTCTTAACCCCTTAACCTACGATTTAGATTCGAAGATGTTGGGCCGAAATCTTCTGGCCCGATCACCGTACGCGGGCTATGCCCGTAATATTTACGTTTGGCCCGACCATCGTACGCGGGCTCTGCCCGTCATTGTAGGTTAAGGGGTTAAAAGCTCAAAAGAGAAGCGACGAAAACGTCAATTAGTCGCGGATTTGAAGAACTATCGACATCGCAATCAGATCGACAATGTTGACAAAGACCGTCAAGTTCGTAGACGTATAGAAAGACCAAACTTTGCCAGTTGCTATCTTCCAAAGCACTGATGTAAGTTTAAGCATTTTTAAACTACAGTAATTGTTATTTTGTCAACATATGAAAAAGTATAAAAATCCAAAAAGTTTCTATTGCTGCAATAATACAAAAAACATCAAGTTTTTCTTCTTACTCGTCAAGTTTCAGCAAAAGGAAAAAACAAATCTTGTTTATCTGGCATAATACCAGACGTTTATTGTGTTGCCTATTACAATAAAATGACATGTATTTATAATTTACCCTTTTTTTATTCAGACTCTGGAAGATATTAAAGAAAATTCAGAGGTCGACAAGCAGGACAAGGACAAACATTCGGATTATGATTTTATGTTGCCTATTATTTATTACAATAAAATTACATGGAATTATAATTTACACTTTTTTTATTCAGGCTTCAGAAGATATTAAAGAAAATTCAGAGGTCGACGAGCAGGACAAGAACAAGCATTCTTCTATGATCTCGAAACGTACGAGGAGTCGTTGATCGAAAAAAATCGCCTGGTAGAGACTCTTAAAGAACAAAAGAAAAATTATGACGGAGACTTTAATTATATTCTGACTCACTTCGATTTCGATAGAATCGACAAATTCGTGACATACAAGGTATTATAACATGTTTTATTATAATTTCTCATTGTAGCAACAGAGTTTTGAATATTGTTTTGTTATGTTTCACAAATATAGCAAAACCATAAATTTGTTTAGCGAATTAATTATTCAGTCTTCTAAATATTTATTTTCCTGTTTTTTATATATCCTTATATATAATTCTTAGACAAGAATATATTTAATTACTATTGTTTTTATTACAGGAACAAAGGAAAAATTAAAATGTCGGTAATGACTATTGTTTTCTTTATTTGTATTACAGTTTGCATTTCGGAATATAATTAATAATCCTATTTTTTACATTAAATTTATACATATATTTGTTATTTATAAAAAATTCTTTTAGTATACATTAAACTTTTTATAATGTACATTTTGACGTTTATAGTGTTTTGATTATATGAATTTAACGTAGTATACATTTTGACATTTATAGTGTTTTCACTGATAACAAATACAATGTCACCTCACATCGGTGTAAGTGAAAAGGATACAATGTGTAACGGAGCCGCCGTGTTATGCGCGGCTCGCCCGGCCTTCTAGTCCAGTCAATAGGGAACAAAAACCACCATTTTTTGCAAAAATGTTTAACCGATTTCTGAGTACATTATCGTTTAGTGTGCGCTTCACTGATAGACCCCTACTATCATGTATCTAAAATTTTGTCCCGGAACTTGTTACAAATGATGGT
>NW_018022256.1:0-1122 GCF_002006095.1 Pseudomyrmex gracilis
CAGCGTCGGAATTAGTTCACAAGACGTCGTACTGCTAAGAAGAATTGTAAAAGATTGAAATAAAGACTTGTTAAGTCTGAATCAAGTGGACTCTTCCCCCTGTTCCTGCACATCTCCTGTTCAAAAGAATCCGTTGTGACGGAGAGCACAACACACTCAAGATTTCTCTCTATCTGCTTTATCCTTCCTTCTAATTTATCTTCTCTCACCTCTTTTTCTATTCCCCCACGCTCCTTTTTCTCCTTTTCTCCTTTTTCCCCCTTCCCCTCTTTTATGACCATCTTTCTCTCCATTTCCTTAATCTTCTCCTTCAAATCATTATTTTCCGCTATTAACCTATCCTCTTTTTTCTTCCATTCCTCCATCTCCCTTTTCATTTTTTCCGTCATACTCGTATATCTCTCCAGCTCCTTTCTCATCTTGCCTACTATTTTCCAAATATCCTTACCACTTTCCTCCTCTCTTCCACACTTCCCTTATCTATCCCTTTTTCGCCCTTTGGAGATCTTTGCACTTTCTTACTCCTCCTAAAGGCCCACTCACCTCCTTCACAGTCTTTATTACAATCCCCTTCTTCCCTTTTTCTTTTCAGCCACTTTTCCATCATCTCCCTTCACTAACTGTTCTCTCCCTTATCACTCCTTCCGATTCCCTCATTTTCTCCACCCTATTCATCCCTTTTCCTCTTTCCTTCTCCATCTTATTTTTCTCTTATATACGATCAACTCCTTCTCGTCTACACTCTCTGCACTTCTTTTCCCCTTTTCTCAGAACACAACACTCTCTCTCTCCACTTTCCCAGCCCTTCCCGTATATCTCCCTGAGTCCCCCAAATCCCCCTCCGCACCTCCACCTACTTCTCACCTGTATAACCTTAACCTTCCTGCTTTCCTCTCTACACTTCTACTCCACACACTCTCACTCTCTCTCTGTATGCACGCTCTTATATTTGCAGCTCTCTCACATCCAACTGTCACACTCGCTACCGGAAACGGAAGTCCTATATGTACATATATATGTATATTGTATATATATATATACATACACAGTTTGTCCGGAAAGTTCCCGGACTGATTTTTTCTAGCGCGGGTAAGCGGCGCTATCGAGCGGTCAACGCTGGAA
>NW_018022256.1:1907-3601 GCF_002006095.1 Pseudomyrmex gracilis
TTGAAGTGTAAACTTGTTTAATAAACCATATCTTTCATTTTCGATTTTTAATTCACGTAGTCCGGGAACTTTCCGGACAAACTGTGTATATATGTGTATATATATATATATATATATATATATATATATATATTAAATGTAGCTTTTTCGTAATCTAAGCTGCTCATAGCTTTAGAAAAACTTACAAGTTTACTTGAAAGTTTATTTGCTAGTAAGAGTGATGACATTCTTTATATTTTTTTCTAATATTTGATAACTGTAATTTTACATGAGAGTTGTACAGATATAAAGTTGTCATAAGGCGATAACGACAGCCATATCGTTAAGTTGCTCTGAAATGGTGTAACAAGAAAAGATTTGTTAATTTTAACACTTTTGTTTATTCACAAATTGTTTTATTGTCGTACATATAAACTCAATTATTCTTTTTGAAAGAACAAGAAACAAACGGATAAAAACTAACATTAAACCGATCAATAAAAGCCAACGCTAGATGTTCGTGTGAATAATTAAATATACAGGGTGTCCCAGAATTGCCGTACAATCTCTCGTAGGCAAATAGAAGGAGTAAAATTGAGTCGAAAAGTCCTGAACCATTTTTTTTTATTATTTATAATAAAGGAGTACTTATTGAGTAAATCAGGCTAATCAGCGCAGACTTTTAGCCAGGCGCACGTCAGTGAACGCTCACACACAACAGGCGCGCGGCTCACTGACGTGCGCGTGGCTAAAGGTCTGTGCTGATTGGCCTGATTTACTCAATAATTACTCCTGTTACGTCGTGGAGACTCCACGGTCCCCTTTTTCCTGCGACGCGACGCGCCAGCGCATAGCAAACCCTTTTTTTGTAAATAATAATAAATAACTCGAACGGGTCTCCTATCGTTTGGAAACTTAAAACTCCAGACAATAGGGGAACAAACGGAAATTATATCGGCGCCCGAAAAAATAAACCGCGCCTGGCAATAACACGAAATTTTAGATAATTATTCGAGCAGCTTTCCAAACAAACCCGGACATCTCCGGGTCATGAAAACACCGGTCATAAAAATTAGAGCAGCCGGCGCAAATAGAAACTCCGGCATTTTTATTATAAACAAACAACAAGGGGTCAATGCGGCGTGATCGAAAAGACAACACTCTCCCTTTTTCCTTCCCCGAAAAATCGGACGAGGCGACCGAAGCGAGAGATCGTCGCCGATTGGCAATCTCACAAGTCGCCCGACCGACTAATTAATAAATAGGAACCAGCAAAGCTCAACTTTGGAGGACTCTCCCAATCGGCGAGTTCCCGATTGGGAGAGTCCTCTGTTACGTCCTGGGGATTCCACGGGCCCCTTTTTCTTGCAAAGTGACGCGCCGACATACAATAAATTCCTTTTTTTTCTCAATAAATAACGCGAACGGACTCGGACTTCGACGCGATAGGCGCGCAAATAGAAATCGTGTCGACGCCCGAAAACAATAAACCGAGCCTAGCAGCGATCTTAAAAATTCCTTTGTAGACGATAGCGAACAGAAACCTTTATTATTGTTTAAACATCCCGAGCAACTTTCCAAATAAACCCGGTTATCTCCGGGTCAAAGAAATACATCCTATAAAATTTAGGACAGCCGGCGCAAGTAAAGATCCGTCGCCACGAGCAATTACATAAAAAAGGTTTATCACTCGATAAATATCGAAGGGTCTATGC
>NW_018022256.1:4711-7486 GCF_002006095.1 Pseudomyrmex gracilis
AGATCGGCGTTGACCTGTCGACGAATATAAACAAACTCGCTCGACTCTCTCACAGCAGGACTTCCGTGTCCACTGTAGAGAGAGAGATATGGAAAACGACGCGTTTACTGTTGCGTCACACCACAGCCCGACCGTATCCATGGGCCAGGACGTAACACCTCGCTTACTCAAAATCGTATATAAGCCAGGGCTCTCGGAATTGGGAACAAGAAAGAACCGCGCCGCGTATCTGGAAAGAGCCGCAGATTTCAGTGAGTAAAGCAAGCAAGTGAGTGAATAAGTGAGTGACAGTGAGTGCGGAGAGCGAGATCCCAGAGGCATCGACACCGCCGACCTGCAACTCCGAGCTAATTACAGTGCCGCACCGGCCTCAACTGAGAATCGACACCACCAGTAGCAGCAAGTAGTAAGTCCACCCATAAATTTTAATCGGGAGTTCCACTACTTAAGAATCCAACTCGAGGTTAATACTCGGAACCTATCAGAGACGCATAATCGCCTAAAAGCATCGCGAGAGTATATTATTTTGTTTCTCCGCAACTAACTCCTTGCTTGACCACCCTCGCCGGGAGAGCAGTTCGCGACTCCAGTCGTGAATAGCGTCCGATCGAGAGGTCAGCTCCTCGTTTGACCACCCTCGCCGGGAGAGCAGTTCGCGACTTTAATCGCAAATAGCATCCGGCAGAGAGAGAGAGAGAGAGAGAGAGAGAGAGAGGGAGGGAGAGTGAGAGTTAGCCTCCCCCCTTTTTTTAGACTACTCTTCTTTGATCAAGTATGATGTCGGCAGAATGAGAAATCAGTTCCGAATATTAACCTCATTCACACTCTCGGTGTCAATAATAATTTGCTAAGAGAACTTCCCGTTTAAGTGGAACCCCGCCGTTCGCATTCCAACCGCCGGCACTGGCGGCACCGACAAAACCAAAAATTGCGACGAGCGGCAGCGCTCGCAATAAACAAAGCGGAGCCGACCAGGCCCATTGACGCCACCCCTCCTCAGACATTAGGAGACAATCGCGACAGCCACAGTAGCAATAAAAACTCCATCGATACGCACACGAATTAATCGCACGCGCACTCACACTCACCGACGCATTCGCAACACACACACACAGACACACAGACACACATACACACGACGATTCGTGGTATGAAGCTCCCTCCTATTCACCTGTAACCCCCGATCCTCCCGCAGAAAATCCTGCGGATCTGCAATCCGCGCCGACTCCTCCACCTCCTCCTCGCTCTCCTTCCCCTCAACCATCTACATCCAGGGATGAACCCGCGAACGATGAATCCTCCGACTCGACACGATCAACCACCCCACCGCTCGATCCTAAATTCCAACACTTCCTCCGATTAGCCTCCACTTACAAAAAAGCAAATCCTGAAAGAATCCCCTTTATAATTGACCCGTTAACAACAGATCCTTCCGACATCTTCCGGTTGATATCCACCACTCCAGCCAGAAAACTCCTCCCGGTCAAATTTCCTTATATAGATGACATCCGCTTAGTTCCCGTCCACCATTTTTATACTATATTCCCCCCTAGTTCTGCCAAAATCCATGAGATCATCAAAATAGATCTTGAATTATTTCTATACCACGAAACGGCGTCTTAACACGTTCCCTGCCGCGTGAGGCGTATACGCCCCACGCTGAACTTTCCGTTCAAGCCATTTGGTATTATCATTGTAAAATGAAGAATTGTTAAAAAATTCATTATGGAGTCAATTATGGACATCTTAATACTATTGCTGATGCCCTCATTTAATCGTGGAGCGTATACGCCCCATGCGGCGCGATGGGCAATTTTTCTTGACTGTGACTTGTTTTAACCGCATTTCTCTTATTCCGATCAGTCATTTATTCGCGTGTCGTTGATACAATACTTACTGCATCACTGAAGCTAGGATTGATTTATAGTTCAGTGTGTTTCTTCAGTGTGTTAAACGAAGGAAATACGGTACGTACATATTATTTCAGTTTATAAATTCGGATATCTTGCATTTAAAAATGTTTGCAATTTTTCCCGCCTTTTCTTCCTCAGACCTTTTCCAAATTTTACAATAATTACTCCTTATAAGCAGATATGGCATCACACAGCAACAGTTTTTCTAGTGATGATTCTGACGTGCCACTCGCAGAAATTCTAACAAAACGCCGTAGGATTGCACGAGGAATTCTTTCTGAAGATTCTTCAGACAGTTCAGAGAAAATCATAATTTTTCATCGCCTTTCCACACGCGGCACTCGCATTTTATCCAGTAGTGAAGACGAAGATGCTGAACCTTTAATAAACAATATAACTACTTCGCATATAGATTGGGCTAATCCCATCGGAAACCAACCGCGCCTTACGCCTTTTGTTGGTACACCGGGTTTCAAAATATTTAACCAAACTTACGAAAAACCGGAAGATATTTATTTTTGTTTATGAGTGACGAATTCTTCGATCTTGTCGTTACAGAAACGAATCGGTATGCGCAACAATGTCTATCTAGACAAACATCATCTCGATTAGATGAATGGATAGCAACAGACAAAAACGAGATAAAACGTTTTTTTGGACTTATTATGTGGATGGGAATTGTAAAGCTTCCAGAAATAAGTTTATATTGGTCTAAAGATCCAGCATATTCGCAGACTCTTCCACGTTCAATAATGTCAAGAAATCGGTTTGAGGTTTTGCTACGAATGTTGCATTTTAACGACAATGACAAGGAAAATGTAAACGACCGCTTGTATAAAATTAAAACCGTCATTGATATGTT
>NW_018022256.1:8876-16177 GCF_002006095.1 Pseudomyrmex gracilis
TGATAATTATGATTTTTGCACTATTTTAATTATTGTAAGGCATACGCCAGAAACAAAATAATACAAATGTAAAGCGTGGGGCGCATACGCCCCACGCGGCTTGAACGGGAAGTCTTCAAAAAACGGTCTGGCAGGGAACGTGTTAAACATGCACCCAACACTCTTACACCTGTAAAACCCCGCCGGAGGCCCCTCACACACACTCTCGCGATACGCATACATACATACATATTCCCCCTCTCTAGCCTCCGAGCGATGACCTTCCGCCTCAATGTAAAATTCGCGACATCACATCCAACCACACGACAACACGCCTAAAATTTGTAACACCAACCCTTAAATGAATAAATTAATATTGTACGCATCATAATTTTCCTCTTAATTAAGACGACCTCTCATCATTCCACATCCTCAGTCGATCGCACGGTCTCGTCCTTAGTCCGTGGAGTTAATTCTCCAGACTTAAAAAGAGGCCGACGAGTGGGGCCTCATAGAACAGAGTGAGAGCGGCATACGCCGTTGACCTGTCCGTGAGAGCACACAAACCCGCTCGACTCTGCCGCAGCGGGATCACCAATCTGCTGTGCGGAGATAGAAAAAGAAACGACAGCTCTCTGTTACTCCACCATAGCCCAACCGTAACCGTGGGCCAGGACGTAACACTCCTTTATTATAAATAATAGAAAAAAATGGTTCAGGACTTTTCGACTCAGTTTTACTCCTTCTACCTACCTACGAGAGATTGTACGGCAATTCTGAGACACCCTGTATATATTATATATATTGTGACGTTTTTTCCGCGGTGGTAACGTAATTCTCGCGCCGCTTCTCCGCAAACGGAGATTACTTCACGCGACTCGGGTGAGCGTCCGCGAGAAGGCAACGTCGAATCACGGGCAGGATAGAAAAGATGATCCGGAACGAGCACCGCCGGGCCGAGTCGACGAATACTTGGTTATAATTTTGGGCGCCAGAGTCGCATCAAAAATCAGCGTCACTCGACACAACAAGCCTACTAGCTCTTTTAGGAACGGAGAGGGGCTGGGTTGAGTAGAAAGTCGGAATGCAGGCTGTCCCTTGACCTCGCGATAGGAAGGAAAAAGAATTAGAATTAATCAGTACGAATTAATAATTCATTTACAATTTATTACGCGGATAGAAATGCAAGATAGAGTTAATGTAGAAATAATATAAAAGAAATGATATATAAAGAATAATAGAAAAAGAAAAAGATATGTTATAATATGATATAACAGCGATTAGATAACAGAAATAATATAGAAGAAATAATATAAAAGAAATATGAGACAGAACAAACTAAGGTCGTAGAATCGAAAATAGTACAAACGAAAAGCTACGGAATCCATGACGGGTTACGACAATTAACAGACCGTATTACGCGAGGTAACGAGACAAAGTACTCAATCGAAATGTTACGTCCTGGCCCCTGGAAACGGTCGGGCATGGACGGAGCGTAACACTAGTCGAATTTTCCTTATCTCTCGACACACACACTTGGAGATACGGTCGTGTGTGCGTGCGAGAGTCGAGCGATCTTTCGGGTCCGGCGGACGGGTCAACGGTCGTGTGCCGCTTTTACTCCGTCGCTCTTTGGACTTCGCTCGTGTGTCTCCCTTTTTTAGGCCTGAGACGCAAATCTCAATGGCCTGGGACGAGACTGTGCGATCTGTTTAAAAGGTGCGGGATGGTGGGCATGAGGTAAATTAAAGTTTAGACATTATTTACGATTGCGTATATATATATTTGCTCATTTTTGTGTAGTTATTTCGTTCGCAATGACATCGTTTGTGTGTAAGATTTTATTTACAATAAGCGTGGTCTGTGTCTTTCATTGTTTACAAATTTATGAGTGTGTAAGTGAAGCGAACTCAGTCCAGTTCGACTTCTATAATTTCCGTGATCTTACAAGAGGTAGGGGGGAAAAGTTTGTAGAAATCTTTTACAGGTACTAACCTGTGTTCTGACAGGAGGGGGAATTTTACNGTGAGGAGGGCATTTGGAGGGTAGGTGGAGACTATTCGGTGGAGTTCGGGGGGATCGAGATTTTCGGAATCGACTACGTACGCGGTGGAGGTAGGGGTGGTGATTTCGTACGCAGAAGCGAGTGCTAGGTAATGGAGAGGACGGGGGAAAGTGCGTGGACGAGAGGGGTCAGCGGGACACTCGCCTAAATACTCTAGCTCAGGCGAGCATGGTGGCGAAGGGCGGAGTGGAGAAGAGCGCGGGGGAGGCGACTGAGTTCGCGAACTTGCTAGTGTGTCTGTGTTGTCACAATAACTATTATTATGATTTTCGCTACTTCCTAGCGGGGTGGCTGGTTCGGTGAGGGGGGTCTCGGCTGGTGTTCGTAGTAGTGCCTCAGCCTGTTTTCGGGCCCGTTTTGCGGCTCTTTGTCGATATCTCTTAAGGGCGCTTCGCGACGTTCACCGTTTCTTGGGAGCGGCCGAGTCCACTTAAAATTCGCGATCGTTTCAAGTGGCACGGGTTTCCGAGAGCGGTTGCTCCTGAAGTTTATTCACTACTTCTTTTCTGCGATTTTATATTCGCGGGCGCGAGAGCGCGCTGAGAGTTGCTAGACGATCCTTGCGAATCGTTTGCATCCCGTATCAGCGTTAGCTCGTTTCTAAAAATGCGAGAGCGCGCTGAGAGTTGCTAGACGATCCTTGCGAATCGTTTGCATCCCGTATCAACGTTAGCTCGTTTCTAAAAAGGGGAGCAACCGTTCTCGTGGATATCTTGGGTTTGTCAACTCTGATCGGCGTGAGGCACAAATATTTGCGACTTAATTCTAGCACTTACTACTTATTGTCGGTTTGTACCGGGCGGCAGCAACGTTGAAGCAACAGAGGGGCGGCGGCAGCAGTGTCGAGTGAGCTCCAACAAAATCCACAACACAATTGTTTTTTGTCACTACTTTTGCTCGCGTATCGACAAGACCGCACTTCGGAGAACTTCGTTTATTTCTGATTACTAAGAGCCCTGCGGGGCTCTTTTTATACCCGTGAATCGGGGAATTCGGGATCGCCCGATTTCTCGTTATCCGTCGGATTTCCCTTGATTTCTTATCCCCGGGATGTATGTTTCCGTTTACAATTAAAAACGAAAAGAAAAAAAACAGAAATTTTCCAAACTCTGTGATTCTTAATTCTATCAAGAATTGATATCCGGTCTCGCGCCAGTATCGCGCGGCTGCGTTCCCGTGATATCATATCTTGTTGTTGTCACGTCGCGAGGAGGAAGTGGAGTCCACGGGACGTAACAGAAACGATACCGCAAAAGTACTGGACGAGAGACCGTACTCGAGGATTCCAGTCAAAAGATAACAAGTGCAAGCACGAGAATATAGCAATCGCGGGGCGCAAAGCTAAGTGTAGGCTAAGCAGCTAGAGGGTGCAAGCCAGTATACGTGACAACCAATACGCCGCAATGAAATAGCGTGCAGCCGCCTTTTCACAAGCCGTAGATCAACACGGACTTACTTGTTTCGCTGATGATCGCAATTTGGCCAACTGGCTCACCCTGCCACGCAGCCTTCGCCGGTTTCGTGTCGCTAGGCCCTCAGGTAACGTCGAGCCGAGTTCTTAATCTACGCGCATGCACTTGACAGAAAATACTCGCAATACAGAGCGAAGTGGGTGCGACGTCGGTGTTTGCTTTTACTTTTCGATTATCACGAAACGAGTAGCGACGCGCTCTATCTTGGCGCTAGAAAAATCGGCGGTACGATACGTTACTTGATCGCGAATAATCCCGGACAACTTATACGCTCGAAATGCGACACGCATTCACCGTGCGCTCGCGAATAGTTCGGCGATAATTGTCCTGAAAATTCACCACCCGAAACTGTCGTTAACCCGCACGTTAGCTCGGTACGATATTCCTTCCCGATCAACACTGCTTCCGACTTGTACGCACCTTACTCCAGCCGATCGCGCGAGAAAATCCGATTTCGTTACGATGATTTCGTACTGCGGCGGCTGATCGCCGTCGGTAGACGAAATCCGACGGTACGCGAGCGGTACATTATGATAATCACGGCACACGCACACAAGTATGACCACTAAACAAACCAACAAAAAAGGAAATAGAAACAGACGGACACAATTAACGCGAATAGGCTACTTGGCGCCGGATCGCCACTCCAGGGCTTGACTGTGATTCGCGAAATTACGACGAAACATGCACTTAACCTACGAACCTACAAACTACTGCCACGAAGCCCCGTGAAGCCCGATTCTGGCCGCTGTCGAACAACAATCATGAACACGGCCGAAAATACGTCCTTGCCGTCACAACCAAAACGCGAAACACAGACTACCAGCCTCGACACGAGGCCTGTGCGACGCGGATTTGTGGCTCACAGAAAAGAAACAGGCACCTCACCGTCGTCCGTTGTTCTCCGGCATTCTCCAGTCACTTCCGTCCGGAATACTCTCCCAGCAGCTTCTGACTCCGTTGAAATTGAAATTTCAATTCCAAAATTAATGTGTATAATTTACACTGACAAATATAAATACAAATATATATATACAAATATATATATTAGGTATACAACTTTGCTTCCGTCGTTTTTTTTCAAAATTCAAAGCTTTATTGTAAAAAACTGATTATACATTTATGTTTCAAAGTATTGTCCATTGTTTTCCACTACTTTCTCCCACCTTTCTGGCAGCAATCGGATTCCGCGTTGAAAGAACTGGTCATCTTTTGGAGCGATCCACGAATCGATCCAATTTTGGACTTGTTCATAAGACTGGAAGTGCTGGTCTCTCAGGCCGTATGCCATGGATCGAAATAGGTGATAGTCAGAGGGAGCAACGTCTGGAGAATACGGCGGGTGGGGTAAGATTTCCTATTTCAACGTTTCTAAGTATGTTTTGACAACTTTTGCAACATGAGGCCGAGCATTTTCATGTTGCAAAATAATCTTATCGTGTTTTTCAAGGTATTGCGGCCGTTTTTCTTTCAATGCTCGGCTCAAATGCATTAATTGCGTTCGATAAAGATCTCCTGTGATTATTTGAGACGGTTTTAACAGCTCATAATATATTACACCGAGCTGGTCCCACCAAATACAGAGCATGACCTTGAAACCGTGAATATTCGGTTTAGCCGTCAGCGCAGAAGCGTAGCCGAGATATCCCCATGATTTTCGGCGCTTGGAGTTATCGTAAAAAACCTATTTTTTGTCACCAGTCACAATGCGATGCAAAAATCCTGTCCGTTTTTGTCTTTCAAGCAGCTGTTCACAGATACAGAAAAGCCGTTCAACATCTCTCGGCTTCAACTCGTATGGCACCCAATATCCTTGCTTCTGGATCATTCCCAGATTGTTTAGGCGTTTTGAAACTGCTTGTTGGCTCACTTGCAATGATCTTGCCAACTCCTCTTGACTTTGACACGAGTCTTCATTGAGCAAATGCTCTAATTCTTCATCTTCAAAAACTTTTGATCTTCCACCACTATGCCGGTTTTCTACGCAAAAATCACCGCTCTTGAAGCGTNGAAACCACTCACGACATGTTCTTTCACTCATAGCAGCCTCACCATAAGCGTCTGAGAGCATTCGGTGAGCTTCAGCCGCAGAGTTTTTAATATTAACAAAATAAATTAACACCTCTCGCAAATGACGAGAATTCGGCTCATAAGTTGACATTTTTATTTGAGAATAACTATATGATGTAAACACAAATCAACTNCTGGTGCTATCAGGTTATGTTCACAAGATACTAAAGAGTATTGCAAGTCATCTATAATGTATGTACTTGACGTCTACTTGTCGCTAATGGCATCTATAGAAAAACGGCGGAAGTAAAGTTGTATACCTATATATATATATTTGTATTTATATTTGTCAGTGTAAATTATACACATTAATTTTGGAATTGAAATTTCAATTTGTAAGTTTATATAGAATGCTAAATTTACATCACATAAATAAAAATGCCCGTTTCCTCTATCTAATTTATATTGCGAAAAAAACTTAAATGCTTCGGTGGCCAAATTAGAAAGGCAATCGCACAGAAAGAGAGAGATTCCAGGTTCGACTCTTGGCCGAAGTGTTTTTTTGGCAATATAACACTCCCCCTACCATTCCTCATATCTATGACGCAAATCCACCATCCTATATGAACTTATAAATTGAAATTTTAATTCCAAAATTCATGTGTATAATTTATACTAAAAAACAAATATATATATATATATATATATGGTAATTATGCAGAATAGGGGAGCCACTTCCGATTTCAATAATTTTTATATATGTTGTAATAATATGAAGGTTTTAGGCCGTGGTCGTTGTTTGTTTAGAAGTTACAGAGGAAAGAAGTCTACTGAACAATATGTAATTTTTGGACATCCTATATATGAATATGTGTTCTGCGTGTGTTTGGGCAAATGTTTGTTTATACGCTTTTGTAGTTGTATCTTGAAAGGTTGTTTCATGGAAAATGCCTCTATGTTGTAAATTCTCGTATTTTCTTTATTCGTTTGCGCGGAATTTAGCTCGCCGGGCAGGGTAAGAATAAGAGAAATCGTTGATTAGATAAATAAACAAATACAAATATATTCTTGAATAATATTATTTACATTAGAGAACAAAAGAAATGAAGTGTGTTTGACACGTCGAATTGTGTATCGCGAGACGTTAGATCGAAATCATACGATGTACGCAACGTTATTTACCGCGAGAAGTTACCCCGGGATCAAATGACAGAAATCAGATGGTGGCGCACGGGGTATGCGATGGCCGCAGTATCGCGAAGCAAGAGACAATCTTGTCGGCGCTGTCGATCGGTTCGCCGCGCGGGGAAGGCTCCTTCCGCGTGGAGCGAGCCCGGGCGGGATCTTTGTTCCGGTGACGGAACAGGATAGCCGAGACACTCGGCAGAGAGACGGATCTCCCGGTGACGGAACAGGATAGCCGAGACACTCGGCAGAGAGACGGATCTCCCGGTGACGGAACAGGATAGCCGAGACACTCGGCAGAGAACGGATTTCCCAGTGGCTTCGATCGTCGAGACTCTCGACCGGGCTTTTCGACCCCTTTGCTATCGTAGCCGGGAAGGTTCTGTTCTCTAGCTGCTCGAGAGCCTTCTTTTATACTCCTCGGAAAACGGTATTTCGCCCCCGTCTTTCGGTAAGACGGGAAAAACGCAACGTAATTCGCGCTTCCTTATCGCTTCGCGGCGTAGTGGGGCGCGCGGTGCGGGCGGAGCGCGTATCGCTTTGTGGCGCGGTGGGGCGCGCGGTGCGGGCGGTGCGCGTATCGCTTTGTA
>NW_018022256.1:16194-17972 GCF_002006095.1 Pseudomyrmex gracilis
GTGCGGGCGGTGCGCGTATCGCTTTGTGGCGCGGGGTCTGCGCGGTGAGAGCGGCTCCTCGCTTCGTGGCGCGACGCAGCGCGCGGTGCGGGCGTGGGAAGGCCGTATCGGCCGTGCTCGCAGCTGATATTGTTATTTTGGCGCACAGCGCCGGTTTTTTGTGCCGAGGCGGGTCGTCGGCCTCGGCAGTAACGCCGGGATTTAAATATTCTTTATTAAATTGCGACGTTACAATGTTCGTGAAGAATATCTTTTTGATCATTATTTGGCAAAATTTGCATTTAAGATAACGTTCGATTTTGATGAACGATTGGACGCTTTTTTTGAAATAATGTCTGTAACAGACATTTTTGATCTCACGTACATTTCGTTCGTGTTTCAAGCGTGTTGGCAGGGGAGGCTGCGCTCCCCCGCAGGGTGAGTGGCTTTGCCCCTCCCCCTGCTCCCCCCTCAAAAATCAAGTCGTTATTTTGTGGAAAATGGATGAAAAAGGATGTCCTAACCATTGTGGAAATTTTGCGAGAGGGAATGCAAAAAGAAGAGTTTAGGTTAGGGTTAGGTTAGGTTTTTAGGGGGGGGGTGCAGGGGGGACAATGACCTTGACAACATATATAAAAATTATTGAAATCGGAGGTGGCTTCCCTATTCTGCATAATTACCTTTATCTTTATCGGTAAACATTTTTCTTTGCAGCATTCGTGGCGCGATGTTCATGGCTTTGCGACAGCTCTAATTTTAATACATACACTGTTTTTCAGAAGACTATATAATATAAACAATTATGACTTAAGGCTCGTAAAATTACTAACAAGATATGTATAAGGCCTTACGAGCCATTCTTAAGATTTTTTGAGTAGAAACTTGTACGTGTATATATATACATACACATGTAACGAAATTCAACTTGTAAATTTTTACAAGTGAGTGTTTTTTGAGTTGAAAACTCAATTCTCTTAACTCCAAGTGCCTTGGTGGCCTAACAGGGAAGGCGATGGCACGGAAAGCCGGAGATTCCAGGTTCGACTTCTGGCCGAGGAGTTTTTTTCGCAAAATTTTAAAATTAGTTAGGGAGGTATCCGGAATCTGTCATACGTGAGATGCAAATCTGGCATCCCGTATGATTTTAAAAATTGAGTTTTCAACTCAAAAAACACTCACTTGTAAAAATTTACAAGTTGAATTTCGTTACATGTGTATGTATATATATACACGTACAAGTTTCTACTCAAAACATCTTAAGAATGGCTCGTAAGGCCTTATACATATCTTGTTTCTATATAATATACTTTTAAGTATTAAGAGCTTCAAAGCAATATTCAAAATTTTTCAACAAACGGCTTAATTGATACTAGATTGCAACATGTTATCAAACAAAATAAGCTGGCTGTTACGTATTAGTCCAGTATTACCATTAAACACTTCTTGTCAGAACCATAAATATATCTTTGACAGAAGAACATTTTTGAACGCAACCCTATAAAATAAAATCTAGCGTAACTGCTTCAAAATGATTTAAATAATTGTTTATGTCATTCTTCTTATCTTTTCATGCACACACACACACACATTATTTGTTAGTATTGTTGCGAGATGCGGCACGTGTCGTCCACACGGTATAAGAAGATGTTCGTAGAACGATCGATCGCTCTGGAGGCTTTTGTTCGGGTAGCAACGGGGTTGTTTACGGCGAAATTCAAAGAAGAGTGACCCGCCGGATTCGGAATCGTCGACAGGCTGGATCATCGGCTCGAGATTTCTTTACGTTTTCCGTGGCCTTT
>NW_018022256.1:25206-27460 GCF_002006095.1 Pseudomyrmex gracilis
GGGAGTCATTGAAGAGTCTTTTGGCCCGTGGGTTTCGCCGGCGGTTATTGTAAAGAAAAAGGACGGCTCTTTGAGGTTTTGTGTGGATTATCGCAAATTAAATGCGGTTACGATCAAGGATTCTTTTCCTCTTCCTAGAGTAGATAATCTTTTAGATCAGTTGTCCGGGAACGAATGGTTCTCCACTCTGGATATGAAAAGTGGGTACTGGCAATTGAAGATTCGGCCAGAGGATAGGGAAAAAACTGCTTTTTCGGTAGGCAATGGGCTGTGGCAATTCACGGTAATGCCTTTTGGCTTGTGCAATGCTCCGGCTACGTTTGAGCGCTCGATGGAGCGGGTTCTTCAGCAGTTGTTGCCTAAGATTTGTTTGGTTTATCTGGATGACA
This sequence comes from Pseudomyrmex gracilis, assembly GCF_002006095.1. NCBI lineage: Eukaryota > Metazoa > Arthropoda > Insecta > Hymenoptera > Formicidae > Pseudomyrmex > Pseudomyrmex gracilis. The sequence goes on from NW_018022256.1 coordinate 25,596, forward strand.
TCGTTGTGTTCGGTAAATCTTTTGAGGAGGAAATAACTAATTTGAAGAAAGTTTTTTTGAGACTCAGGGCGGCTAATTTGAAACTTAATCCTAAAAAATGCAATTTGTTTAGAAAACAGGTGAAATATCTTGGCCATGTGGTTTCAGCTGAAGGGATCTCGACGAATCCGGAAAAAATTGCAGCTGTGAGGGAGTGGCCTGTTCCACGGAATAAAAAGCAAGTTCGCAGTTTTCTGGAATTTTGTTCTTATTATCGCAAATTTGTTAAAGGTTTTTCTTTGATAGCGAAGCCCTATTTACTTTGACTGAAAACCAGGTGAAGTTTGTCTGGACTGAGCAATGTCAGGAGGCGTTTGCAAATCTTAAGCAGATGTTGTCTTCTCCTCCTGTGCTCTCTTTTCTTCTTGAAGAAGGAAAGTTAATTCTGGACACTGATGCTTCTGGCCATGGTGTTGGCGCGGTTTTATCGCAGGTTCAGCGGGGAACGGAGAAGGTCATCGCTTATTATAGTCGGGTATTGAATAAGGCTGAGAGGAATTATTGTGTTACTCGGCGCGAGTTATTGGCTATGGTTGATTCGATAAGATCTTTCCATCACTATCTGTATGGGCGGAAATTTCGGGTTCGAACTGATCATGCTTCCCTTAGATGGTTGATGTCTTTTAGGGATTTGGAGGGTCAGTTAGCTCGCTGGGCGGAAAGACTTCAACAATATGACTTTGAGATAGTTCATCGGAGTGGTCGAGCGAATGGGAACGCGGATAGGCTTTCCAGGCGACCTTGTGGGGAGTCTTGCTGTAAATATTGTTCTAAGGTTGAGGTTAGAGACGCCTTGAAGCAGAAGGAACGGGTAGCTCGGATAGTTTTTGAAGAGTTTGCGTCTGAGGAATGGCGAAAGGATCAGTTGAAAGATCAGGCCGTATCGATTATTTTACAGGGAAAAGAAAAAGGTTGTCGTCTCTCTTGGGAAGAGGTGTCCGCTAGAGGCTCTTCTTCGAGGATCTACTGGTCTCATTGGAACGCTTTAGTTGTTTTGCATGGAGTTTTGCATAAGAGGTGGGTAGCTCCGAATTTAAAGTCGAGTTTTCTTCAAGTTATTGTTCCTCGGAAGAGAGTTGAGCGAATTTTAGAAGAAGCTCATGATGCCCCTTCTGGGGGTCATTTCGGGATAAATAAAACGTTAGGAAAAATTCGTAAGCGGTTTTATTGGGCTTCGTGCAAGAGGGATGTCGAGAATTGGTGTAGGTCTCGCAAAGTTTGTGTAGCGAAAAAAGGCCCTGCGAACAAAGGTAAATCTCCGTTGCAGGTTTTTAATGCCGGTGCGCCTTTTGAAAGGTTGCAAATGGACATTCTGGGTCCTTTTCCGACGTCTTCTTCAGGGAATAAGTATCTCCTAGTGGTTGTAGATTGTTTTTCCAAGTGGGTGGGGGCTTTTCCTTTAAAGAATATTAGGGCGTCGACTGTGGCGGAGGTTTTTGTCAATCAGATAGTTTCTAGATATGGGGTTCCGTTGGAATTACATACAGATCAGGGTAAGAATTTTGAATCTCGACTTTTTCAGGAATTGTCGTGGTTGTTAGGAATGAAGAAGACAAGGACTACTGCTCTTTATCCACAGTCTGATGGACAGGTCGAAAGACAGCATCAGACGATTTTGCAGTATTTGTCTTAGTTTGTTGACGAAAATCAAAGGAATTGGGATCATTGGGTTTCGATGTTTCTTTTTGCTTACAGATCTTCTAAGCATGAGGCTACGGGAGTTACTCCTGCTGAATTGTATTTCGGGCGTGATTTGCGTCTGCCATTAGATTTGTTACGGGGCTCTCCGCCGAATTATTGTTCAGGTTCTTCAGAGGATTATATTC
>NW_018022256.1:29690-31359 GCF_002006095.1 Pseudomyrmex gracilis
TGGAACTCAAAGGCCGTTCTACATTAAACGCAAGTCGCAGATCTCGTGGAATTGACCAATTGCAGAGTCAAATCAGCCAATCGACCAACGTGATTGATCAGTTCCACGAGACCTGCGACTTGCGTTTAATGTAGAACGGCCTTTGAGTTCNACTTTTGTGGAAATACGGCTAAAACCAGCGGCTGAAACCGTCGTAAAAAATTACATTAGGATGGCCGCTCTCAGGTTTCTCTCTGGTAGGGACAGCCGGAAGAGAAATTTCCGAGAAATATTTCCCCTGTAGCGGAACGATATGGTGCACTCCTCTGTACATGCACAGTTTTGCAAATGGCGTCCAACCGTAAAAAACTATTCCCTTGAGCGGATTCCCTCCCAATAAACCGTAAAAATCGGGACCACTTTTGTATCACGGAGTTCCTTATGGTTCCTTACTCTTACTTTGTGGCTTCGGCCTATATCCACAAAAATGAATCTCAAAGCCCGTTTCATATTAAACGCAATGTAACCGAACAATCGGTATTACTGCACTTTTTCGGCCCTGTTCTTTTTATTAATCTAGTTTAACACTCACGGTCGCCAGACGGTTTATCTCTTGCTGCCAAGGATTATTGTAATTATTATTTTACTCACGTATTCCGGATTTGGCCTCGCGCCTCGTTGATGTTTCCCGTCTCACCAGTTATCAACGATTGATCGATTGCCAATTGATTTCCTCCGGATATACTCGTTGCGACGGTAGATTCCCTACCGATATTGTACTTACCTCTGATTGGCGTGATACTTATTACCTGAGGTTTCTATCTTTTGGGGTCGTTCTCACCAAGAAACTATTTTGGAATCTAACCATGGAGTCGCGCCTGGTCTGCTTTGTCCAATCAGGAGCCTGTCCTTCGATGTCGCATATATCTTTTTTAACCGGAGCGGGCAGGATGATTGCATACAAAATTTACTAGATGCGTTTGTACATTAATATCCATTTATTCACACACACTTATGGTACACTCGGACATTTTTCCTTTATAATAATTTTATAATTTTTCCGCGCAATTGTTCTTTACAATTTTCTTTTACAAAATTACCCGTTTACAAAGGCGACGCTCGCCTCGTCTACCACTGGCTAACTTCCCATTCCTTCGGTTTCTGAACACGCGTACCTTAAATATTTGTTATATTTGCGGGAGTCTTTAAACCGATCGGATACACCGATAAATTTGCACCCGGGATTAGTCGCGGTATTTTTAATGGCCAGTATTCGCTCCCTGCCTTGACTGTCCTACCACTCGCTCAAAAGACTAACTCCACGACGCTCCAGGCTACTCGGCTTATATAATCCTTTTCCCCTTCCTTTGGTCCTTTTTCTAGATTCTTTGCCTTCGTTCGCTCCCTTTCGCTGTTCTAGAACGTCGTTTCTTTCCAGCACCTTCCAAATCCTTCTATTCGTCACGGGTGGTTTTGCTCCCTTGACTGTTCACCTGTTTTCTAATCTTTTCTAGAACTTACTATCTTAATATATATATTTCTTGTGTGCGTGTGTATGTCACTGAACTCCTCCTAAACGACTGGACCGATTTTGATGAAATTTTTTGTGTGTGTTCAAGGGGATTTGAGAATGGTTTAGATTCACAATTTGGTCCACTGGAAAATGTTTTTTAATTAATGACAATTTGTG
>NW_018022257.1:0-9695 GCF_002006095.1 Pseudomyrmex gracilis
TTAATTTTTCGAAAAAGATTGTAAATAAATTTAATTTTAATAATTACTGATACAAAAAATATTTAAAATTAATTATACTTAAATTAATAATAATATTGTATTTACATTACTAAAAACATTAATAAACAAAATTTAAGTATTTTAAAATACAAAACAAAATGCTATGAGCATATAATTTTAAGTACAATAAAAAATCATCCAATTAATTATAGTAATTTAATTATACAAAAAATTCTTTTTACTGAAAAAAATTATCTTATCGTAAATCAAATATTTTTTTAAGAAACTAGAATTTTTTTATTAAACAGTATGTAATTTAACAACAATTTCTAGTACTATTATAATTTTTTTTTTTTTTTTTGCGTGGGGGAAATTCTTTATGGATACCCCGGCCTTGGGGGGTAGATGGCCGGGATTATGCGGGAATCCCCTTTCCGCCCCGAGGGGTGGGGAGGGTATACCCACTAAAACCCCCACGGTGTGCCTACTCTGCGCGTTGGAGGAAGGGATCCGGTATCCCTTTCGAATTTATCACGGGTCCCTCCCGCGCAACATTGTACTTCCCGGGGGGGAACTTAAGTTCCCTCCCTATACCCTTTGTGCGGTGGGAGGGGAGCACACGCCTCCCCGCCGCTCTGCTCTCGGGCCGAAGTGCAGGACGGGACGGAGCCCCCACTCTGTCCCGTCTTGGCCCTAAGTGGTGCCTCCTACCCGGGGGGAGTACGGTTCCTCCCCCCGGCCACCACCTACCACTTGTTCCGAATGGTCAGGGCGGTGCCCGACCAGCAGGGCCCATGACTGGCCCCAAATTTTTTACGTGACACCGCCCTGACCCGAGAGACGTCTCGGGCCCTGGGGAAAAGGGACCCTCCCCAGGGTTTACCGTCATCCCACGTCGTCCGACCTCCTCCTTCTGTCACGAGGAGAAGGTGGCGGACGACAGGCCCGAACGCCGGGAGAGGGAGGCCTAACACCCCCTCCGCCAGCGACAGGTCGTGCAGCGTCGCCCGTTCGTCGTCCTCCTCCTCGTCCACCTTGTCCCCTTCCCTTGGGACCTCTCCTGGGGTTGACACCCCTGGGGTTTCTACCCCTGGGAGCTCTTTCAAGCTCCCTTTCCGTGGTCATTGCCGTCTACTCCTTCTTCCCCCCGACCATCGCCCGCACAATGGCCGGGAGGGAGAGGTCTTCTCCCAGCGACGCGACCAGAGCCCGGCGCTCTTCTGCCCACGCTGGACAGTCCTCCAACGTGTGCTGCGCCGAGTCTATGGCCGCGTCGCACGCGCGGCAATGCGCCGTCGGTCTCTTCCATATTCGGCACAGGTAGTCCTCGAAGCATCCGTGCCCCGAGAGCACCTGTGCCAGACGGTAGGTGATCCTGCCGTGCCGTCTGTTCAGCCATCTCACCAGACATGGCCGAACAGCCCCGACAACGCGCCCGTCAGCAACGGGGTGCTGGCTTAACCGTTCGCTCCATCTTTGAAGCGCGCGCTGCCGGGATTGACGCTCAGCGAGAGCCACTGCCTCGTCCAGACGAGGGCCTTCTAGCCTCCTACGCAGCCCGACGCGGAGATCGGAGACCTCCGCGTACATCCGCGCAAGTAGGTCTAGGGGGATCACCCCCGCAATCAACCCTGCCGCCTCATACGAGGTGGTTCGGTATGCACGAGCCACGCGCAGCGAGATAACCCGCTGCGCTGCGCGGAGCTGGTGGAAGTTTCCGCGCCCCGTGACTCGCGCAACCTTTGCCCAGATCGGTGACTTGTAAAGGGCCACCGAATAAACCACCCCTACGTAGAGGCGGCGGACCCTCTCGTCTGAACCCCCCAGGTTGGGCAGCAAACGGCCTAGCGCGGCCGCTACCCGTTTCACCCTGGGGGCGAGGCGCCCGAAATGGGCCTCGAAGCGCCAACGGCCGTCGAGGAGGAGCCCCAAGTACTTGAGCGTACTCCCCACTTCGACTCTGGCACCACCTACCCGAAGGCTGGTCCTTGGTGGCTGCCCCCGAGGGCCATGAAGCCACATGGCCTCGGTTTTCTGGGCAGCCACTGTTAGGCCCAGCTTTTCTATGCGACCGACGATGCACTCCGCGCCCACCTCGGCGTGGATTCGCGCGTCCCTCCAGGTGTCCCCGGAGGCTAAGATCAGCGTGTCATCGGCGTAACACGCCACGCTGATCCCTCCGGGGAGGGCGGCCCGGATCACCGCGTCGTACCCCAGGTCCGACAGAAGCGGCCCCAACACCGACCCCTGCGGGACCCCGCGGTGCATCTCTTTCCGACGCGGTTCTCCGTACCGGCTCGAGTACTCTACCAACCTGTCTCGGAAGTAGTCCCCGATCAACTTCCCTAGATAGGGGGCACCCGGTGATAACCGAGTGCCCGCCCTATAGCGTCCCAGGGGAAGGAGTTGAACACGTTCTTGATGTCAAGCGACACCGCGATTAACTTCCCTCCCCGAGAGGTTACTCCCTCCGAGAGGAACTCCACGTACCGGATTGCATCCACTGTGAAGCGCCCCTCTCGGAAGCCAAACTGACACTCCGCCAGATCGGGGCCTACCCCCGACAGGTGGCTCGTGAGGCGGGCCGCGACCACTCGCTCAAACAGTTTGCCCACTTCATCGAGGAGACAGATCGGCCGGTAGGCGGACGGTGAGTCCGCCGGTCGCCCGTCCTTCCAAAGAAGGACCAACCTGGCGCGCTTCTACGCCGAGGGAAACCACCCCGCCTTCAGACAGTCCGTCAGGAGCTACCTGAGGCGAGTCCGCAGGAGCCCAAGGGCCAAGACCCAGGCTCGACCAGGGATTCCATCCGGACCCGGGGCGGTGTTCTTCTCGCCCATCTTCCGGATGGCCCTGGTCATCTCCTCCTCGGTGACCGCCCTTTCGTCAGACCACTCCACATGGTCCGGCGGAGCCTCCGGGGCGGGCCAAGCCCCCCTCCCGCGAGGGAAGAGGGTGTCCACTACCCGCCCCAGAAGGTGGGGGTCAAGACTCTCCGTCAGCGGGAGCGTTCAAGGTCTGAGTCGCCTCATGACGACCTTGTACGGACGCTCCCACGGATTTTTGTTGAGAATCCCGAGGAGCTCATCCCAGGCCCGGGTCTTGGCCACTCGAATGGCCGTCCCGAGGGCTTTCTTCGCAGCGCGGTAGCCCTCATAAACTCTCTCCCACGTGGCCTCGTTGCCTGATGGTCGGCAACGGGCGTGGGTGTACTGAAATCGCGCCCTTACGCACTCCTTGCGCAACTGGGCGATCTCCAACGACCACCAGTACACCGCCCTCTTAGGAGGAAGGCTCCTTCGGCGGGGCATGGCCACGTCGCAGACGTCCACCATGCCCGCCATAAGCCACTCCACTTCCTCCCAGGGGCCACGCGGCGCGGCCGGTGGAGGGGACCACGCCACCACATGGGCCGCAGCGACCAAGGCTCCTGGGTCCATCTCCTTAAGGACCCAGCCCCGCGGCGATGGAGTGTTGTTCCCACCCTGGCGGCCCCGGTGGCCAGGGCCGGACGTGGAGACCACTATCGTCACGTAGCGATGGTCTGACAGCGTCTCCACGTCCACCCTAACTTGCCACTCGGACACACGCGGCACAGCAGCCGGGGATGCGAACGAGAGGTCCACAATCGACCCCCCGTGCTGCCGCACACACGTCTGCTGCGAGCCCCGGTTTAGCAGCTGGAGCCCGCAGACTGCCGTCCACACCTCCAGAGCCTCTCCCCTTGCTTCTGTCCTGGGGGAACCCCAAGTCACCGACTTGGCGTTGAAGTCCTCCAGGACAAGCACCGGACGGGGGTGCCAGCGTCTTACTACTGCCTCCAGCCCGTCCAGATACTCCTCAAAGTCGCGGAGAGGCCTGTTGGGTGAGAAATAACACCCCACCACTATGATTTCTCCCCATTCTTCGGCCACGAACCCCGGCCCCCTCTCAGCGAAAGTGAAGACCGGGATCTCGTGGCTCCAAACACAATAGATCGCGACCGTGCCCGTTTCATCCCCCACCCATGCGGGGTGTGCAGGGATTGAATACGGCTCGGCCGCGATCGCCAAGCCCCCCCCTTTCCGCCAGGCTTTGGGTCATGAGATCCTGCGCCCGGCGGCAGTGGTTCAGGTTCGCCTGGAGGAGGAAGGCCATGGTTTACCTTACTCGGCATCCATGGGCTCCTCCCCCAGGCCCTCCCTCTCCCTTAGAGAGGGCTCGGTCACCCCCCCATAACCAGCGGGCCCCGGCGGCCCAGCTGTCCCCCCTCCCAGACCCACAGCGGGACCCGGTGGCCCCGCTGTCACCTCCCCAACCGCAGGACCCGGTGGCCCCGCCAGAGTTTCCCGGACACCGGGAGGAGAGGACTGTGAGGCCTCCCCCCCCGGACCCTTTGCTCCCCTCTTGCCTCTGCGGATGGCGGGGGCACAGGCTGGACTCCCTCACCGATGGCCGGCTGGGCGACAAGTCCGAGCACAGCGGACACTTTGGGTCCGCTGCGCACAGGGCCGCCCCATGACCGACCTTTCCGCATCGGTAGCACCGTCCGCTGCGGTCCTCCGAGGGGTACGGGCATTGCTGCTTTATGTGTCCCCTACGGAGGCACTTGTAGCACTGGAGCGGGCGGTGCTCCAACACATCCACCGTAGCCCTGACCCAGCCGACGGTCACCTTGCCTAAGTTGGCAAATTTCCTGACCGCCAACACCGGGCACCGCGCCCATGCTGCACCGAGGCCCGAGGGGGGCGTTTTAACTGGCCCCACTCTGATCTCCCCCGGTGCGCATCCCCCGGCGCTGGCCAGGGCTGCGGCCACCTCTTCTGAGGAGACTGAGTTGTCCAGGCCCCGCACTCTGACTTCTGCAGTCTTGACGGGCCTGGAGATCCTAGCTTCCCCATTTGCAAACAAGGCGGACATGGCCTGGGCCAGCTTGTCCGCCTTGGCGGCTCCTCCCTCACCGGGGACCTCCAGGACAAGGCCCCCGGTGATGGCTCTTTTTGGCCTGAGCCCGGCGATGCCCAGCCCCTTGAGGTCTATTGACTCTCGGGCCTTGGACATCACCGCGCTCAAAGTGAGCGGCTCACCCTCGGGCACGTTAACCGTGAGGGCCGCCGTTTTCGGCACACGGCCGGCCCTCTGCTTGGGGGAGGAGGCTTTGCCCTTGCCCCCTCCCTTCTTCCCTTGCTGCCGTGGCTGCAGCGCTGTCTTGGGGGGAGGGGGTCTGCTTGGGGAGACCTTGCTCTCCACCACCCCCTGCCCACCTTTCTTTCTTTTCCTCCCCACCACCTGTGACCAAGCGTCTGCTGAAGGGGAGGAAGATGTGGAAGGTCAAGCCGTTGAGGTGCTCGACACCTCCCGGGCTGTCGACTGCTCCAGGGGTCGTCCGACCCTCTTCTTCACTTTCTGGGGGGAGGTGGCAAGCAGGCTACGCCTGTTTATGCCGTCTCCCTTACCAGTACCCTCGCGGGGGGGCGGCAAGCGGACAAGATCCGTTTTTACCGCCCCTTCCCCCTGCACCGCTCCCTCCCGCCGACTGGGGCGAACGCTCTCCCGTCAGAAGGCGAGGGGTGTCCGACGCTAACGGCGGACGGGGGACGGGCATGAGGACATCATACAGCCGGGCGATCTCGGCCCCTATCCCCCGCCGCATCTCTTCCATAATCTGATTGGAGAAGACCCTCACCGCCTCTCCAATCGCGCCGATCATCTCCTCCCGAGTGACCACGTCAGCCTGACCGCTGGACTCCCTCACCTGCGGGGGTGGTCTTGCTCGGGAGGGGACCCCAAGGTCCGTCCTCAGGCCGGCGAGCTCGGTCTTCAGCTCCTGCATTTCTGTAGCGAGCCTCTTGTTTTCTTCTCGCGCCCTCTGAAACTGGCCCGAGACCCGGCCGAGCTCGTCGTCCCTTTCCGCCCTGTCTTTTATTACCTCGGCCGCCTTGCCGACCGAGGCGATCGCCTTCTTCAGGGCCTTTGAGAGGTTGCTCTTGAGGTTGGACTTAGTGCGTACCTCACTTGCAAACTCAAGGGCCTTTTGGATTACCCCCACCACCTCCGGGGTGGAGAGGTTGTCCAGGTCTTCTGCTGGAGGCGGAACAAGTTCTGTCGACTTGCAGAAGTCGCGCTGGGCTTGGCGTTTCGCCCTTTTCCGCTCTTGTTCTCTCTCCCCCTCCTCCTCCTCGTCGGCGTGGGCTCTTTCCGCCGCGAGTATTCTGCGGTGATTTTCCTCCGCTGCCGCCTCCTTCTTTCTCTTCATGTCCTCCCTCGCCTTGCTCAGCTTAATATACCGGCCATGAGAGGGTGGTCTCCTTCGGCCGCCCCTTTTCTTGGCTGGTACCCCTGTTGCGAGGGAGGACCCGGTATCATCCACCAAAGTGGATGACGAACACCTGGAGAGCTTGGGTGTCGAGGACTCCTCCATTTCCACGTTTTCGTCCTCCAAGACGATGACCTCCCTTCCAGTAATCGGTCTCGACTGGCTGGAAGGGGGAGGCATCAGGCGCCGGTCCTGTGCCGAGTACGCCTCGGTTTTGTCTCCCAGGGCCGGGGACGTGCGACCAGAGAATGAGGTGAGGGAAACCTCCCCACTCAGACGCGACATGGATGCTGAGAAAGTCTCAGCATCCATCTTCGCAGTCACATTTTCTCTTGGTGCACCTGCGGTGCATGCACTAAGTAGCCCGTCGTATGATGACGACGCAGCGGGGCCCGGGACGGTAACCCCGCTACGCCGGGGACTGGGGGTCCGAATCCCCTGTCCCAGTAAACTGCTCTCCTCTTTGTCCGTCATCCCATATATTTTAAGGATGGTTTTATATCGGAGTTGCCTCTCTTAGGCCGGTTGCCGGCCAAGGCTCACGAGCCCGTTCTGCCCGGGTTTTCTGTAGGGGTTTTCCTTCCTTTAGGCACACTCTTAGTCTGGCCGTTTACTGAGGACCTGTCCGGCTAGGGAGACCCTGCCAGGAACCGAAGTTCTTGCCGGTATAGCTCCTCAGATCATCACAGCATGCAAGCTCGGGGACCACGACAAGGTGGTGTGCCATCCCCCGAGAAAGTTCCAGTGTCTGCCAGTTTATAAATTTGCTTAAGGAATTATTCATAAATGAAAAAGGGGAAGTGTAACTTTTAAAAATAGAGATAATATTAATATTGAATGTCTAGAATTTAAAATTACTCGGTGATAATTATGACAAACAATATAATTAAGGATATTACAACTTGGACTAGAAGATAAGTAAAAATATATTTGTTTTCTTTAATTATAGAAGTATGTACCTGATGAATATAAGATTCTTAATTTCTATAATAAATCAAATTTAAATTATGCTGGATAATATTGTTGTTATTAAGGATCTAAAAATTAAAAATAATAAAATAATATGATATTAGAAAATAAGTTGATTTTATAATTTAAAAGTTTATCAGAAAATTAAAATTTTGTAAGGTTTTCTTAGGAATAAGTTATATTAAAGTGTATTGGGCACAGTAATTTTTGAGTTTAGTAGTAATAATTCAAGGTTATTTATTATATTGGTGTACAAAGGTTGTTGATCTGTTATGGAATTAGTTATTTAATTCATATAATTTGTGAATAGGCAAGAAATGAATATAATAAGAGATCTCTCTTATAGAGAAATGAGAGATATAAAAAGACATATAAAAGAACTAAGAAAAATATCTCCCTTAATATCTCTTATCTCTTTATTTAATTATCTCTTATTATTTTTTCGATAAGTATATGTCGTTTATATTTCTCTTATTATATCTTCTATCTGTGCTGTGAATCTCATAAGACATCTACATTGCGACGTTTTCAATCAGGATATATTCTTGATTGACGGCGTGGAACTGCGACTAAAACTCATTCGCTCAAAGGATTTTTTCTGTCTCATGGAACTTACTCTACAGAGAAAAGTTCATATTGTAGACGCTACGTTGATCATGAGAAACGTAAAAGTAAGCGCTGGAGTTTTATTAGCTCACGCTAAAATGCTGTGCACTACTACTGCAAAGTGTCTTTTGACGAGAGTTGAAGGTAAATTGTTTACGATTTACAGAGGAGTGGTGAAAGAATTGATTGACAACGTTATACTCGGTCAACTGCAGAAACGGGTGATAACCATTTTTGTCAAAAATAGGGCGCTTAATGACAATAGTACAGTTAATCCGTTTTATTAAAACAATTTAAATATAATGCACCTTTTGCTTTATGTCGATAGAACGCAAGTTTCTACTAGACCGTTAGAACCTTCTCTTTCAAGGGATTCTCCTCTCTTCATCGAGGCTGTTCATACTCTTTTCTCATAAACAAGTATTCATTTCCTACACAAATGCAATGCTATAAGTCTTTGCTTTCGATCTCATTTTTGATTTATTGACCGATTTGCGGCGAACATTGAAATTTCGTGAAGAACGGTAATTTGTAAATTGAAGCACAGTTCGAAAAAGCTCTCAAACCGACTATTAACTGCCTTGTTTAAGCGGAATTTGTCAGCGTTTTGAAAACCAAGATATTTTTTCTTCTTTCATTTTTCCTATCTTTATTTTCTACTGTTACGTCCGAGTGCGCAAAATTACGGTCCGATAAAACCGTTTACACTTGCTGAACGTACGCTCTTCCTTTTCGGTCAACCGACTGGGCTGTACCAGGAAGAAAAATGAGAATTTTTGTCGGAAATTGATGATTGGACTGACAGTTATCGATTGTTATTTAGGTATCGACAGTTACCGATCGTATACACGTACACGCACTCGTAAAATTCAATTAGCTCGTCTTTGAAAGAGAAAGAAAGAAAGGGAAAACAAACGTTCAGCAGGCGTAAACGGTCTTGCTGTATCGTGACTCTGAGCATCAGGACGCAACACCGCAACTTCTCAATTTTGCACCTTTGCGATATTAACCGAATTTAATTGGTTATCTGGAAATACGTCAAACTCTATCGCATCGTGTCGTACATAAAGCGCTTCCAGATCTATTGCGCCACATGTTTGCAACGGAGCGTTTAAATTCGCAACGCTCGATCGACGCGATTGGAAATGCATGCGACGCGACAGGTTGCAATTAAACCACTAGCTCGCGCGCATGCAAACAGTATACGCAAAATTATTTCGTTGTAGCACCGTGAAACACGCGTGCAAGCGGAATCGGCTCGTTTGTTCGGACATCGTACCATATATGTAATCCAACGTTCGTTGATTTAACTCGCGTACACATTGCAGCAAATCGTCTTGATAAACCACGTTGTCTTTGGTGGTTACCGTTACTCGGTATCGTGAACGCCCGCGTTTGTTGTCAAATTGAATGGTTGCACCGGTTTTGCTCAAACGTTCCAATTCGTGTATGAGTTTGACAACGCAAGCATTAACGACGGTAACGTTGTCGTGCAAGTTACGGGTATTGGTTGCGCAGCGATTGTTGGACGAACTAAGCATATCGAATTGCGTTGCGATCGTCGCACAGGTACTATTGACCGAAGTCGTGTGCTTCGAACGATACGGCGACCGAATTTGTCCATTATTTGACGTTGATCGCCGAGTCAAAACGTTGGTTTGCGCCGTCTTAATCGCACCTTGCGCCGTGGAGACATCAACTACTTGAAACAGCAGACCGCTTTGTTGCACCACGCGGTGGACTCGCGGTATCGCTGGATCGATTTGTTGAGCTCGTTGATCAAACCGTCGTTATCGTGGGTTGATCGAGTACCGCGTTCAACTTG
>NW_018022257.1:11110-12506 GCF_002006095.1 Pseudomyrmex gracilis
TCGTTCCGTTGACGAGGAAGGTGCACACGAGTGCACACTCGTCACTTCCTGTCGTTCCGTTGACGAGGAAGGTGCACACGAGTGCACACTCGTCATTTCCTGTCATTCCTAAGTATGAGGAAGGTGCACTCGAGTGCACACTCGTCACGTCTTGATCCTGGGTACTACAGTGAGAACGGCACAATAAAGATTGCACGCTTATTTGTCGTATCTATTCCTAGGTTTGTAACGGTTCTACTTTTCGGGAGAAAATATTCCGTTGTTTTGATATCTTTTAATTGTGCGGAGTAGCTCGTCGGATTCCAGGAACAGGTAAGAAAGTGAGTGAACTCGGTGATGTATAATAACGAGTTAAATTTATTCAATTAAAAACAAAAGAAACAACAAATAAAAAATAATATGTACAAGAAAAATAATGAAAAGAATATGCTGCGGAATTTATCGCGCGTGAGTAAGTCACGTTTTCAGCCGGTCCGCTTAAATCTATGTACAAAAACTAAATTCCGGGCAGACGGCTGGTACTTTAAACGCGAAAGCATCGGTCAAGGCCGTTCAGGAGCCTCGGCTAGATGTTTTGACGCGTGAGTGCCGCGGTATCGCTCGCAACGCGGGTTATCGCGAGAACTGTCTTTATTTCGACGAAAGTCTCTTTTCTATAAAAGAGATTTACAGGCGGTCGGGTCACCAACCGAGTTTTATCGGTTGCGAAGAAAATATTTACAATGCCAGAAAGTTACTTTTCTTCCGAAAAAGTAACTTTGTCGTTCGGGCGATCTTGCGTCGCTAGGCTTTTCTTACTTTCGCGCTTCGCTGATTCCCCTGCAGCGGCTCCAACGGAAAGAGAGCCGGTTTTCCCGGCGGAGAATCGAAAGATTCCCCGAGCGGAGCGGAACAGAGAGCCGGTTTTCCCGGCGGAGAATCGAAAGATTCCCCGAACGGAGCGGAAAAGAGAGCCGGTTTTCCCGGCGGAGAGTCGAAAGATTCCCCGAGCGGAGCGGAAAAGAGAGCCGGTTTTCCCCGGCGGAGAATCGAAAGATTCCCCAAGCGGAGCGGAAAAGAGAGCCGGTTTTCCCGGCGGAGAATCGAAAGATCCCCCGAGCGGAGCGGAAAGGATGCCGGTTTACCCGGCGGAGAATCGAAAGATTCCCCGAGCGGAACGGAAAGGATGCCGGTTTACCCGGCGGAGAATCAAAAGATTCCCCGGGCGGAGCGGAAAGGATGCCGGTTTTCCCGGCGGAGAATACAAGATTCCCCCTGGAGCTTGAGCGGATGCCGGTTTACCCGGCGGAGAATACACGATTCCCCCTGGAGCGGAGCGGATGCCAATGTACCCGGCGGAGAATACAAGATTCCCCCTGGAGCGGAGCGGATGCCGGTTTACCCGGCGGAGAATACA
>NW_018022257.1:12512-21898 GCF_002006095.1 Pseudomyrmex gracilis
CCCCTGGAGCGGAGCGGATGCCGGTTTACCCGGCGGAGAATCTAAGATTCCCTCGGAGCGGAGCGGATCTCTGAGTTGCGGTCGGTTTGCCCGACTGAGAAGAAACTTCCCTGCTTGCTATCCGTAAGATCCGAAGATCGGAGCAGATCTGATTTTCCGGATTTTTGGGCCGGCTTTTATACCCGAGTTTTTCCCGTGGCGGGGGTTTACAAGGATGCGCGAATAAACATATGTTTGTTTGACACGGTGAGTTTCGTGGCGCGGCGAGGCGCGTGGTGCGGGCGCGGTACCAGCTGGTACTTGTAGGCGCGGGGTAGCGCGCGGTGCGGGGACGGCGCGCAGGCCGTCGGCGTATATTTTAATATACGCTTGTTTCCAATTATTATTTGGCGCAAAGCGCCGCGTTTTTGGCCGGGACGGATGGTCGGTCCCGGCCGTAACGATTTGCATCGTTACAGGTTTCCCGTCAGCCAGAGGCTCCGTCTCCGCGACGAAGACGGCGGACCCGACGTGGAGGCAGGGAGCACCAACTGAGGGCCCTTCAAAGAGCCTACGCGCGCACTGAATCTTTTGACCTCGCGGTGCTTGACACTACCCGTGTGACTGATACGGAAGGACGCGCCGCATATTTTCACACAAGTACAGTGGAACGCGCCGTTAACCCGGTCCCGCGAATTATTAGTAACGAGGGGTTTACGGGGCGGATTTTAATCATTTGACCCTCGTGAAAATTGATCCCGATTACCCGCGATAGAATTGTTTACCCGGCTACGGTCCTCCCGACGGATCCACGGTTCCGGGTTTACATGGTAAAGCGACGCAAGGTGGTGTACCTCACTCAAAGATCCTCTCACAAGCATCGGTTTAGCCGGGCTCCGTCAACAAAGGTCTCGTGCAAAAAACAGTAACCAGCGTCACACATGCAGCACACATAGGCCCACTTATGTGCATCGGACGGTCGGCACCGCCCGGTGAACCCGGCGAGCATATCGAGTTGACGGAGGCGTTCGATTTTTGGCAGAAGTACAACCTTGGCCGATGCCGGTTGGTGGTACTGGCTTATCTTAACCTGTTAAACAACAAGATCTACTGTACGTGGTGTACCCACGAGACGGACGACGTCCTGATACCTGAGGCCGTGATAAGCTACAGTATCTCGATTGGAACCCAGTCCACGGATGTGTTGTGCGCCAGATGCTCGCAAAATTTAACGATATATCGACCGGTAGAAGAGTGCAAGAAGTGCCTCTTTGCCTACATTGATTTCATCGCGGAACACACCGACGATTTTTATACGCTCCAAAACCACACGGTATACATAATTGACGGCCCGTCGATTTAATCCGGAACAGAAAACCTTACCTCAGCTCTTGGTCATATCTTCATCCTCCGCCCCGGTAAAGCCTCAGGGTTGACCAAAAAGGGAGGACGTACGTCCGGCAGGTGTAAACGGCCGCAAAACTGTGACTCAGCCCCTGGGACGTAACAAAGCTTTTCAGAAGAAACAGATGATCCCACTACGGTTAAATATTTTACTGCAATTTTCAATAAATATACATATGTAAAACTCAATTCTGTCCACATCTCTAAAGGATTATCTCCAAGTCGACCAACAGACTCTTATATAAAGAATGAGTTTTTACGGTATATTTTTAGAATCTAAATTGTTTGCTTTTGTTTTTTTTTTAGGTAGTTTGAACAAGCTTATGATGATCGCTCCATAAAGAAAATCCGCTGGAGCTTAGAAAAAGAATAATATAATTGGTAAGTATAACAGTTGTACGATGTATTACGTTAGGGTAGGTTAGGGTAAGTTAGGTTAAATTAGGTTACTATAGTCATCCCGGGGGAGGTAATCCCCCCCTCCCTAGGAGGAGAAGGGGATGTAGAGGTGGACGGGGTGGAGGACGAACGGGCGGCGATACACGGCCCGATATGGCCGGTGGGAGGGGCATTCAGTCTCCTCCCTCCCGTGCCCGGGCCGGTCGCCCACCTCCACCCTGCAGTATGAGAAGAAAGCCGGACGGATGAAGGTGAGCCCCGGGGAGAGAGACACCCTCTCCCCGGGGCAAGAGACGTCTGGGAGGTCGGGGCGGTGCAATCACTGGGGCCAGTCGGGGGCCTCGCCGATCTGTAGGGCACCGCCCCGGCCTCCTTTCGGTATGAGCAGTAGGTGGTGGCCGGGAGGAGGAACCGTCCTCCCCCCGGGCAGTTGGCGCCACACAGGGTCGAGACTGGACGGAGTGGGGGCTCCGCCCAGTCCTGCACCGCGGCCCAAGAAGAGGAGGCGGGGAGGAGTGTGCCTCTCCCCGCTAAATTAGGGATTCCGGAGGGGACTCAGATCCCCTCCTCGGGAAGTCAGGTGGGCGCGGGAGGGACCCGCGATGAGTCCAAAAGGGGTACCGGGTCCCTCCCACTAACGCGCCGGGTTGGTACACCGTGGGGGTTTTAGCGGGTANACCCTCCCNACCTNCCAAGGTGGGAGGGGAGTCCCGCATAACCCCGGCCATCTCCCCCAAGGCCGGGGTATCCATTAAGGATTTCCCCCACGCAAAAAAAAAAAAAAAAAAAAAAAAAAAAAAAAGGTTACTATAGTCATTCCCGTCTCGGGCGACTTTCCCCCACCTTATCGTGGTGCCCGGGCTTAGAGGGGCTATGATCCGAGGGGCTATACTGGCGGGGACTTTTTGAGTCCTTGGCAGGGTCACCCATGCCAGGCAGGCCCTCGGTGAGCCTCTGAAGTAAGAGGGGAAATAGAGGAAGGAAAACCTCGAATAAAAACCCGGAGCCTCTCAGCTTCGTTAGTCCTTCTTGCCGGGACAACTGGGATAGGGGAGTAAACTCTGACTTCAAATCCGGGGACGTCCGCCCTTGTCAGCCACGGTGCAAGCGGAATAGGGGAGTAAACCTTGACTTCAAATCCGGAGTTCCCAGCTCCGATAGTCGCTTTCGGGACGGACACTGGGATAGGGGAAGGACACCCCTGACTCCAAACCCGGGCAGGCCGGGCTTGTTAGGTGTGCAAGCCAACCGGCCTAGGACAGGTCAAGTCCAATATAAAACCGCATCTTTAAAAAAGCATGGAGATGTCGTACAAAGAAGAGAAAGGCTTACCGGACCAGGGGATTCGGACCCCCAGGTCCTGGCACGAGGCCAGTATTGTCCCGGCTGGCCTCGGGTCGTCATCCCATGACGGGCCTCGTAGCACCTGCACCGCAGGGGTGATGCGAGATGATGCGCCTGCGAAGACTGGTAAGAGTGTCTTACTAGTTGTACGAGTCGTACTATGTGACTCCCCGGTCATTGGCCCATCCAGGGTCCGCGCTCCCAGGGGAGTCGGGTCCGAGCCCCGCACCCTCCGGTCGAGGATGTGGTATAGCTCGGATGAATCGGGAGGCGAAAAGCCACACGCAGGGGAACACCATCTCCCTACGCACCCCAGCCAAGCTTCGCTCGCGGAGCCCTCAGGCAAGTCTGAGTTGGCTGAGGAGGCCACGCACTCCCCACTCCCTCCTGATGCGGACTCCGACATTGAGCCAGAGATCGTCTCAGACACACAGGGGGGAGATGCCCACGACCATCGGGCGTCAAAGCGGTCACCGCAACCTCTGCCTCAGAGGAGTTCCAGCGCGGTGAACCGCAAGAAAGGACGAGGACGGCCCCCAACAACCGGGGAGTACGTTGGCCTTGCGGCGGCGAAACGCCAACTTTGCGAGGCCGAGCGAATGGAGTGGGAGCTCCAGGTGGAGAAGGAAGTCACCGGAAAACTTGCGGCGCTTTGCATCCCCACCCGCTCCAGCCTGGACATCCCCTCGCAACGATCCGCGAGAGACTCCTCTCCTTCGGCCGAGATAGAAAAGCTGCCGACATCGGAGGTGGTCGCTAAGGCTGCAAAAATGTCGGCAGCGATTAAGAAGATGGCGGTCTTTTCCAAACACCTGAAAGGCACATTTGTTCGTGGCTTCAAGGAGGCGGCCGCCGGCCTGGAGGAGGCAGTCCGGGTGGTTGCCGCCCGGACAAATTCCGACGGGGAAACCCGTCGGCTTGAAGCCTCCAATAGGCGGTTGATGGGGGATGTCGCGGAGCTCCGCGACACGGTGGCGTACCTGCGTGCGGATAGGGGCGCCAAGCTGGATAGCGTCACCGCAGATAACGGGACGCTCCGTGCCGAGGTGGGCGCTCTGCACGAGGAGCTCCGCGACCTCAGGCGGGACCTCACAGCGATGAGGATGGCCCGCCTAAAGAAAGGGAAGGAGGGGAAATGGGCGACGAGAGCTCCAGCCCGGCCGTCCCCCTCTGTACCCTCCGTGCAGCGCGGCGGTGATTCGGACGGGGGCGGTGAGTCCCGTGTGGCTCTCCCTCCTTCCTCACCTTCCGCGTCTGGTGTCGGCGGTGGTGGCGGGGGTGGTCGACTGTCGTCTGCTTCCCCGTCCCCTTTGTGGGCAGGTGTCGCTCGGGCTCCAGGGCCGGCTGAGGACTCTCCCCGGCACGGGTTTGGAACTCCGACGGCGGAAGTGCTGAGTCGGGGGCGGGGGCAGGGCCTCCCCCTGTCAGAGTGGAGAAACCCGTGGGCCCCGACTCCCTCAAGAAGTTGGAGCGAAGGGTAATGGACGGGGTCCGCGAGCAGCTCTCGAAGATGTGGGAGCTGTTCGAGCTCAGGGCCTCTCGTCCACCCCTTCGCCCCNCTGCATTCTAATATGATGGGAATGTCAAATTCAAATTTGTCCGGATTTAAGTGGCGGACCCTGTATATATATGCACGCACAGTTTCCGCACAAACATCCTGCGAATGGCTTGTAAATTCTTATATATTTCTTGTTAAAAAAAAAACGCAATATTCATTGTGTCAAGAAATAAACAAAGTCAATGTTTAAAAGCAACGCAAAGAGTTGACTGTTGATAGTAAACTTGGTGTAAGTACTTTTCTCCTCCCGGGCGACTTTCCCCCACCTTGTCGTGCCCGGGCTTAGGGGGGCTATGATCCGAGGAGCTATACTGTCGGGGACTCTTTGAGTCCTTGGCAGGGTCACCCATGCCAGGCAGGCCCTCGGTGAGCCTCTGAACTAAGAGGGGAAATAGAGGAAGGAAAACCTCGAATAAATACCCGTAGCCTCTCAGCTTCGTTAGTCCTTCTTGCCGGGACAACTGGAATAAGGGAGTAAACCCTGACTTCAAATCCGGGGACGTCCGCCCTCGTCAGCCACGGTGCAAGCGGAATAGGGGAGTAAACCCTGATTTCAAATCCGGGGTTCCCAGCTCCGATAGTCGCTTTCGGGACGGACACTGGGATAGGGGAAGGACAACCCTGACTCCAAACCCGGGCAGGCCGGGCTCGTTAGGTGTGCAAGCCAACCGGCCTAGGACAGGTCAAGTCCGATATAAAACCGCATCTTTAAAAAAGCATGGAGATGTCGTACAAAGAAGAGAAAGGCTTACCGGACCAGGGGATTCGGACCCCCAGGTCCCGGCACGAGGCCAGTATTGTCCCGGCTGGCTTCGGGTCGTCATCCCATGACGGGCCTCGTAGCACCTGCACCGCAGGGGTGCTGCGAGATGATGCGCCTGCGAAGACTGGTAAGAGTGTCTTACCAGTTGTACGAGTCGTACGATGTGACTCCCCGGTCATTGGCCCATCCAGGGTCCGCGCTCCCAGGGGAGTCGGGTCCGAGCCCCGCACCCTCCGGTCGAAGATGTGGTATAGCCCGAATGAATCGGGAGGCGAAGAGCCACACGCAGGGGAACACCATCTCCCCGCGCACCCCAGCCAAGCTTTGCTCGCGGAGCCCTCAGGCAAGTCTGAGTTGGCTGAGGAGGCCACGCACTCCCCACTCCCTCCTGATGCGGACTCCGACATTGAGCCAGAGATCGTCTCAGACACACAGGGGGGAGGTGCCCACGATCATCGGGCGTCAAAGCGGTCACCGCAACCTCTGCCTCAGAGGAGTTCCAGCGCGGTGAACCGCAAAAGAGGACGAGGACGGCCCCCAACAACCGGGGAGTACGTTGGCCTCGCGGCGGCGAAACGCCAACTTTGCGAGGCCGAGCGAATGGAGTGGGAGCTCCAGGTGGAGAAGGAAGTCACCGGGAAACTTGCGGCGCCTCGCATCCCCACCCGCTCCAGCCTGGACATCCCCTCGCAACGATCCGCAAGAGACTCCTCTCCCTCGGCCGAGATAGAGGAGCTGCCGACATCGGAGGTGGTCGCTAAGGCTGCAAAAATGTCGGCAGCGATTAAGAAGATGGCGGTCTCCTCCAAACACTTTAAAGGCACATTTGTTCGTGGCTTCAAGAAGGCGGCCGCCGGCCTGGAGAAGGCGGTCCGGGTGGTTGCCGCCCGGACAAATTCCGACGGGGAAACCCGTCGGCTTGAAGCCTCCAATAGGCGGTTGATGGGGGATGTCGCGGAGCTCCGCGACACGGTGGCGTACCTGCGTGCGGATAGGGGCGCTGTCCAGGCCAAGCTGGACAGCGTCACCGCAGAAAACGGGACGCTCCGTGCCGAGGTGGACGCTCTGCACGAGGAGCTCCGCGACCTCAGGCGGGACCTCACAGCAATGAGGATGGCCCGCCTAAAGAAAGGGAAGGAGGGGAAATGGGCGACGGGAGCTCCAGCCCGGCCGTCCCCCTCTGTACCCTCCGTGCAGCGCGGCGGTGATTCGGACGGGGGCGGTGAGTTCCGTGTGGCTCTCCCTCCTTCCTCACCTTCCGCGTCTGGTGTCGGCGGTGGTGGCGGGGGTGGTCGACTGTCGTCTGCTCCCCCGTCCCCTTTGTGGGCAGGTGTCGCTCGGGCTCCCGGGCCGGCTGAGGACTCTCCCCGGCACGGGTTTGGAACTCCGACGGCGGAGGTGCTGAGTCGGGGGCGGGGGCAGGGCCTCCCCCTGTCAGAGTGGAGAAACCCGTGGGCCCCGACTCCCTCAAGNAGTTGGAGCGAAGGGTAATGGACGGGGTCCGCGAGCAGCTCTCGAAGATGTGGGAGCTGTTCGAGCTCAGGGCCTCTCGTCCACCCCTTCGCCCCCAGGCGGCGGTCACCGGCCGCCCAGAGGACCGGAACGCTGGGAACAAAGGAGCGTCGACCAGTGGCGCTCCTCCTTCCGGCACTGGTGCCGCCTCGGCGGCGAAACCTCCTCCCCCCTCCAAAGACGGGAAGGAGGAGGCGAAGAAGAAGAGGAAGATAAGGAAGACGGGGAAGAAGGGCGGGACGCAGGGGGGGTAGACCAGGCCGGACCTGCTACGCAGGCCCCGGGGGACAAGGCCCCGACTGGTCGCCCCCTGGCGTCGAAGACGCCTCGTCCACCGTCNTCTCACCCTTCCTCCTCCGCCACGAAAGAGACTTGGTCTCAGGTGGTACGACGGGGAGGGAAAAGGTCCGGGGCGCGGGGTGGGTCGGCGGCTGCGCCGGCACCCCCGTCCAAGGGACAGGGTGGCAGAGCTGCGGCCGCGGGTGGCAAGCAGAGTCTGCCCAAAGCCAAGTTGGCCAAACCCCCTCGATGCGCAGCCGTGACCTTGTCCGTCACCGACCCCAACACCAAGCTGGGGGAGGTGATGGCGCGCATCAGGGGACAAATAGATCCTCGGGCGTTCGGCATCGACGCCGTACGCCCGAGGCGTGCAGTCACCGGGACTCTACTAATAGAAATCCCTGGTGAAGATAACGAGACAAAGGCGGACAAGCTGGCTGCTGCCATGTCCCCCTTGGCCGAGGAAATGGGAGCCAAGGTCTCGAGGCCCACCAAAACCGTCGAGTTGCGGATCAGGGGCCTCGAGGACTCCATCTCCTCGGACGAAGTTAGGGAGACGGTTGCCGCCGCCGGGTGTTGTCGGCCGACTGAGGTGAAAGTCGGCCGAGCTCGCGCTTCACCCGGCGGCCTGCAATCGGTCTGGGCGCAGTGCCNGTTGGCCGCGGCCCGCAAGGTCGTGGCCGGCGGCGCCCTCAAGGAAAGATGGGTGCGCGCACCCGTCGATGTGTTGGAGCGGCGGCCCCTACAGTGCCACCGGTGCCTCCGACGCGGTCACGTCATAGCGACGTGCACTTATACCGCGTCGGGGGAGGACCGCCGGGACCGCTGCTACAGGTGCGGGGGCCGGGGGCACCGTGCGGCTGGGTGCGACCAGGCACCCAACTGCCCCTTGTGTGCCGACCTCGGCCGGCCCTCGGCGCATCGGCTGGGTGGAAAGGCGTGCGCCCCCATCCCTTCCTCGAAGGGGAGGAAAAAGGCGCGGAAAGCCCCGGTCGGGGGCGAGTCTCAATCCCTCGCCCTAACGGGGAAGGTTCCCTCTGTCGCAACGCAGGCACAGCCTGCACCGGCAGAGGGAGGAGGAGAGTCTCAACTCCCCCCCAGCTGTAGTGTCCCTGCGGAGGAGGCGATGGAGGTGGAGGTGCCACCTACGTCGTAGGCGCTCTATCTCTTCTCCTCCAGGGCAATCTCAACCACGCCCGCGTGGCCCAGGATCTTATGATCCAGAACCTCGCGGAGCTGGGGGAGGTTATGGCGGTGGTGGCCGAGCCTTACTCCGTCCCTGACCACCCGTCGTGGTTTGGGTCGGAGGACGGCTCGGCCGCAATTCACTTTCGGTACGATAGCGATCCTGAGTCCTCTGTCTTCTCTCCACTGGAGAGAGGCAGAGGACTGGTGGTCGCGCAATGGGGGGAACTGGTAGTAGTGGGGGGTTACTTCTCGCCCAACAGGCCCTTCCAGGAATTTGAAAGGTACCTGGACGAGTTGGAGCGCGTCGCTCTACGGTACAGGACTCGTCCGGTACTGGTCCTGGGAGACTTTAACTCCAAGTCCGTGGCTTGGGGTTCTCCCAGGACCGATCAGAGAGGAAGGGCCCTAGAAGAGTGTATGGCGACCTGCGGGCTTGTCGTACTCAATCGGGGCTTGCAACACACATGCGTCAGGCGCGTCGGCGGATGCGTGGTGGACGACACATTCGCCACCCCGTCGGCGGCCAGCCGTGTGTCCGAATGGGCGGTTAGGACCCAGACGGAGACCCTGTCGGATCACAGGTACATCACCATGAGGGTCTCCGTCCTTCCCAGCCGCCTTCGGGGTCCCCCGAGGGCGAGAAGACCCCTCCCCCAGGGGTGGGTCTTGAGAGAACTCGACCCACAGACCTTGTCCGCCGCTGCTCATGTCGCGGCTTGGCTGCCTCCACCGGCCGAGCCGCGCGACCTCCGGCAAGAACTTCGGTGGTTCCGGGAGACGCAGGCCGATCTGTGCAACGCGGCCATGCCGCTCTCCCACGGACCGCCGAAAAGGAGGTCGGTGTACTGGTGGACGGCCGAGATCGCACGCCTCAGAGTTGCGTGCGTGCGGGCCAGAAACCAGTACACCCGCGCCCGTCGCCGAAGAACAGGCAACGACTTAGAGGCGCGAGCAGCGGAA
>NW_018022257.1:26093-29139 GCF_002006095.1 Pseudomyrmex gracilis
GGCCGGCCCTCGGCGCATCGGCTGGGTGGAAAGGCGTGCGCCCCCATCCCTTCCTCGAAGGGGAGGAAAAAGGCGCGGAAAACCCTGGTCGGGGGCGGGTCTCAACCCCTCGCCCTAACGGGGAAGGTTCCCTCTGTCGCAACGCAGGCACAGCCTGCGCCGGCAGAGAGAGGAGGGGAGTCTCAACTCCCCCCCAGCTGTAGTGTCCCTGCGGAGGAGGCGATGGAGGTGGAGGTGCCACCTACGTCGTAGGCGCTCCATCTCTTCTCCTCCAGGGCAATCTCAACCACGCCCGCGGGGCCCAGGATCTTATGATCCAGAGCCTCGCGGAGCTGGGGGGGGGGGGTTATGGCGGTGGTGGCCGAGCCTTACTCCGTCCCTGACCACCCGTCGTGGTTGGAGTCGGAGGACGGCTCGGCCGCAATTCCCTTTCGGTACGGTAGCGATCCTGAGTCCTCTGTCTTCTCTCCACTGGAAAGAGGCAGGGGACTGGTGGTCGCGCGATGGGGGGAACTGGTGGTAGTGGGGGGTTACTTCTCGCCCAACAGGCCCTTCCAGGAATTTGATGGGTACCTGGACGAGTTGGAGCGCGTCGCTCTACGGTACAGGACTCGTCCGGTACTGGTCCTGGGAGACTTTAACTTCAAGTCCGTGGCTTGGGGTTCTCCCAGGACCGATCAGAGAGGAAGGGCCCTAGAAGAGTGTATGGCGACCTGCGGGCTCGTCGTACTCAATCGGGGCTCGCAACACACGTGCGTCAGGCGCGCCGGCGGATCCGTGGTGGACGTCACATTCGCCACCCCGTCGGCGGCCAGCCGTGTGTCCGAATGGGCGGTTAGGACCCAGACGGAGACCCTGTCGGATCACAGGTACATCACCATGAGGGTCTCCGTCTTTCCCAGCCGCCTTCGGGGTCCCCCGAGGGCAAGAAGACCCCTCCCCCAGGGGTGGGTCTTGAGAGAACTCGACCCACAGACCTTGTCCGCCGCTGCTCATGTCGCGGCTTGGCTGCCTCCACCGGCCAAGCCGCGCGATCTCCGGCAAGAACTTCGGTGGTTCCGGGAGACACAGGCCGATCTGTGCAACGCGGCCATGCCGCTTTCCCGCGGACCGCCGAAAAGGGGGTCGGTGTACTGGTGGACGGCCGAAATCGCACGCCTCAGAGTTGCGTGCGTGCGGGCCAGAAACCAGTACACCCGCGCCCGTCGCCGAAGAACAGGCAACGACTTAGAGGCGCGAGCAGCGGAAGCGTACCAGGGCTACCGCGAGGCTTGCAGAGCCCTGGGTACAGCTATACGCAAGGCGAAGTCTAAAGCGTGGGATGAGCTCCTGGAGGCTCTCAGTGCCGATCCTTGGGGGCGTCCCTACAAGCTTGTGCTGAACAAGCTTCGGCCATGGACGCCTCCGATCACTGAGAGCCTTGACCCCCAGCTTTTGGAGAGGGTCATCTCCACCCTCTTCCCCGGTGGGGAGGGGGATTGGCCCTCCCAAGAGCCAGAGCCGGACCAGGTGGAGTGGTCCGGCCGCTGGGAGGTCACAGAAGAGGAGCTCAGCCGGGCCGTCCGTCGGATGACACGCAAGAACACCGCGCCCGGTCTCGACGGCGTGCCCGCCAAGGTGCTGGGCTTTGTTTTTGGACAAAGTCCCCTGGGTGACCGCCTCAGGCAGCTGTTCACGAGCTGCCTGAGGACGGGCTGGTTTCCCCCAGAATGGAAGAGGGCCAACCTGGTCCTCCTCCGAAAGGGAGGTCGGCCCGCGGATTCCCCGTCCGCGTACCGGCCGATTTGCCTGCTCGACGAGGCAGGAAAGCTGTTGGAGCGCGTGATCGCGTTCCGCCTCGTCGAGCATCTGTCGCGGGTGGGTCCCGACCTGGCCGACTGCCAGTTCGGCTTCCGCGAGGGACGATCGACGGTTGACGCCGTCTCGCGTCTAAAGTCCCTCACGGAGGCGTCGGTCGGGCAAGGGGGGGAGGGGTTGGCTGTGTCACTAGACATCTCCAACGCCTTTAATTCCCTCCCCTGGGACAGTATAGGGTGGGCTCTGCGCTTCCACGGAGTCCCGCCCTATCTCGGTAGAGTCCTCGGTGACTACTTCCGCGGCAGGGAGATAGGTTACACTGGCCGGTACGGATCACCGCTCCGTAGAAGAATGTATCGCGGGGTCCCGCAGGGGTCTGTCTTAGGCCCCCTGTTGTGAAACCTCAGATACAACGCGGTGATCCGGGCTGCGCTGCCCAGAGGCCTGAGTGTCGTATGCTACGCGGACGACACTCTGGTCGTGGCCTCTGGCGCAGACATGGAGGAGGCCAAACGTTTGGCCGAAATCGGCACCAATTGTGTCGTCGGCCGAATAGAGGGGCTGGGCCTGAAGGTGGCCGTTCACAAGACGGAGGCTATGTGGTTCGGTAGCTTCCGTCGCAACGAGCGGCCGGCAGGGCTCAGCCTCTGGATAGGTGAAGCTAGGGTCGAGGTCGGTACTTGCATCAAGTACCTTGGACTGTACCTTGACCCTAAATGGCGTTTCGACGAGCATTTTGCTCGGTTGGCCCCCAAGGTTCGTAAGGTAACTGGCGCACTTTCGCGCCTCATGCCGAACCTTGGGGGTCCGAAGGAGAAGGCCCGCCGTCTTTACGCCAACGTGGTCCACTCGGTGATCTTCTATGGATCACCGCTGTGGGCGGTGGCCGCGGCGGAGGGTGGCGTGCGGAGTGCGTTCTCTGCACTCCGCAAAGCGCAGCGAATGGTGACCCTCCGCGTCGTACGCGGCTACCGTACGTTGGCCACGGAGACGGCGGGAGTACTGGCGGGGATCCCTCCCTTGGTTTCCCTTGCAGCCATGTACTCGGCCCGTTACCAAAGAAGGGTCAAGTTGCTGCGGGGGGACTTGGCTGACAATGCCCTGGAGGAGGCCCTCGCCGAGTCGGAGCGCCAGGCCCGACGACGGCTGCTCCTGGACTGGGAGCGGCTTCTGGACGAGCCCCAAGTGGCTCGCCAGAGAGTCGTCGCGGCCGTCCGACCCCACTTGAGGACGTGGCTGAAACACGGGG
>NW_018022257.1:29657-31939 GCF_002006095.1 Pseudomyrmex gracilis
GGGGGGGCCGTGGCGTTGGACGTTGGGGGAGTCGACTCTCCCGTTAGTCCACCGCCACGGCAGTGTTCGGATAAGAGGTGTACGCGGTTGGGGGTTCTTTCCGTGCCGGGGGTGGTACCGTTGTGACCGGCCCGTTTGATTTCCCGACGCACGGAGATCACGGTCGCCACTTATTTTTGGAAAAAATAAGAAATCCTGGTTAATTACGAGTGTTACAAAATGTTGACTCACCGGACGACGGTGCGTGAGCCCTTGCTCGTTTGATCCGTGGAACTCTTCCCAGGTAGTTAGGAATTAAGCCACTGACCCGAACAACTGTCTTTTGAATACTCAACAAAGTTTTTATTTGTACTGGATACACTCGCACGGTTATAAAGTTTTTTCGGATCGCTTTGATACCGTTTCATATAATTCCCGAGCGCTTCTCGTGGTATAGATGTTGCCTCTGTTAACATCCGAGAGCTACTGACTCGGCGGCGCGACTCTCTCTCCCGAGACGCCGCGTCATCCCTTCTCTTTGCTTGCGCATGCGCACCACCAAAAAGTGGAATTTTCCAATTGTTGTAGATTTTGACTGCAACTGCTTATTTAGCCGTAAATAAACATTCTTGCTTAATTTTGTCAACAATTAGACTTTTTACCAAAATGTGTTAAAATTTAAATGTTGTTGCTTTTGACCACAATTGTTACGTTTCTCTTAGAAAATTCCATTTTTTGACTTAACTACAAGAACTACACCTTTGTTGACGCAAACACCGAACACCCTAATTGTTGCTTAAACTTAACACGGTGCTTCCCCTAGCACATACTTGCGTACTGACAGAGTTTCGTTAACAATCAAATTTTCAAGGTTAGGACCTGGCCTGACTACCTAACGTAATTGGCCAACATCTCAATTGTGAGCCAAACTTGGCATAGCGCTTTTTCATCCAAAACTCATTTCACACACGAATTATTTTCAACAATTAAAATTTTGATTAATGTTCGTTATTTTTTTTCTAAACTTTTATAATTGCTAAAGTTCTCTTCGCCTGCCAAATTTCGCCAACAATTAATTTTTTGTGGCTCCCTAACACTCTGAGTTCGCTGCCGGATGTTTTGGCCAAAATTCAATTGTACGCGAAACTCACACAATCACACAGTCTGTACTCTACTTGTATGTACACAAAACGCCTGCAACAATTGCGCATGTTTATCTTACCATTCTGATCGAAACTTTTCGAGACGCTTACACAATCCGAATCCGCCACGCACGCCGAAAGCTGCCAATCCCAATTGTAGCTAAAACTTTGCCAATCGTTACAACCGCACAAACCCAGCTTGCTGGTCAAGTATGGCCAACAATTCAAATTGACCAAACTTTTTCTAACTTTTGTTCTTTTGTTTCAGGTGACTGTTTCCGGATCGCTAGGATGACGTGGACCCGTCCAAACCATATGAGACAACTTGTCGCAGGTAAGTACTCTTCCTCACCCTTTTTTACTAATTGTTTATATTATTTTCAGATTTTGAGTTGTCTCAGAGGGATTAACCAGTTACTGTAATATTTGGAAAATTTACCTTCAACTTGACCCGAGTTGGTCAACTTTTGAATTGTTGCTCATATTTTACCTAAACACTCTAAACTCGTAAACAACTCGGTTTCCCAAGTTTTGCCAACAATTAGGATTGTCAACTTTTCCCAAGTTCAAACTACGAAACGTCAGTACGGCGAGTAACCCCTAACCACCCAGGATTACTCTAAACTTAAAAAACAACCTTACGCTTTTGCCTTTAGCTAGTGTGGGTTGCACACACCCCGAGCGCTTAAACAACACAAAACAAAATTACCTGGCTATTTAGAGTAGCCACGCAAAGACCGCTCGCTCTAAAGAAAACAAAAATAAATAAAACAAAATTTACACGTCCTTGGCTGATTGTCTTTTTGACCGTTGTCACGGTCCCGCTCCTGTACTTTCCACGGAGATTCAACCACAGTTGCCTGCGGTCTCACCGTCCGCCCCCGGGGGGTATTCGGGGGGGGTCCCGTCGGCCCCACAACCACCGCGCGGGCCGTGACGGATAAGGGTGGGGACCCTTGCAAGTCCTGCACGCGGTCCGGAGAAGGGGCGGCGCGACGGAGCGCGTCCTGTCGTGCCGCCGGTCGCAAAGGGATGGGCGACATATATCGCGAGCCCTAGGGGGGGGAGCGTCCCGTTTGCCCACGTTGCGATTGCCCACAGTGACTATTGCCCACGTTGCGATTGCCCACGTTGCGATTGCCCACGTTGCGATTGCCCACG
>NW_018022258.1:0-1677 GCF_002006095.1 Pseudomyrmex gracilis
CAGCGAAATGTTCAAAAACGTGTGCAGATTGTTACGAATTAATAAGATCCAAACAACGGCATACCATCCCGAAAGTAATGGAGCTTTGGAACGTTCGCATAGGACTTTAGCTGAGTATATAAGGCACTACGTAAATGAAGATCAAACAGATTGGGATGAACGGATTCCATACGCTATGTTTGCGTACAATACTACGCCGGGGTTTACACCGTTTGAGTTAGTGTATGGTAGACAGGCGGAATCGCCAACCGCGTTAAGAAAACCTCCGGCGACGCAGTATAATCTAGAAGATTACGCCCAGGAATTGAAGGAACGATTACGCGCCGCAAATCGCGTGGCGAGAGAAAATCTGCGCGAGGAAAAGGAGAAAGCGAAGCGTCAATATGATAAAAAGACAAAAACGGCATCTTTCAAAATTGGCGATAAGGTCCTGCTTTATGATGAAACATTGAGAAGGGGAAGGTCAAAGAAGTTGGAATCACTATGGGTTGGACGGTACGAAATAGTGGCAAAAGTTTCAGATGTCACGTATACAATAAAAGCGAGAAGACGCACACAGAATGTGCATGTTAATAGGCTAAAGGCCTTTATAGAAAATTAGGTAAAAAGTACTTACCAGTCCGCTTCACTCCGAGTCAGAGATAGTTACAACGGAAGGATCGGGCCACAAGGGGGGACCCAGGCACACCACGTCGGGATCTGGAGAAGCCAGAGGGTGGTCCTTTGGCTCCGGGGTTACCACCTCATCCTCGGAGTCGGTGACCGTCACAGTGATGGTTGAGGATGACACGGACGACTCCGGCAAGGCAGAGTCGTGGTCCTCAGTGTTGGTATCTGGAGAGTCTCGGAGCACGACAATGGTAGCCGCGCTCGTGATACTGACCCGCGAGTCAGTGTCACTATCACCATCACTCACGATTTCACAGGAGTTGGTCCAGTCTTCACCTCCAAGTTGAAGACCGAGCCAACAAGTAACACACAGGGACCCGGATGGTCGACCCGCGCATCCGCATCGACTACATGGAGATGCCATGTTAAAAAGTGTATAGTAACAAAAAATTAGTAAAAATTTTTTCCGTTGTTCGCAAAGGCTGGCGAAGAACTAACTCGGTGGTGAAGTGTAAAATTTCAAAATTCCGTTCCGAAAGAAAGGGGGAAGTAGAGAAATTCGCGGTTTAGCATAAATTTGACACCAGAAATTAAAATTAAACTCGAATAAAATCGTAGTCGAGTCAGGTTACTCTGCGACTAAAGTGAAATATGTATAGGCAACACAGCGTAGGAATACGACGATGCACGAAATAATGTAAATGTTATCTTACAGGATAAAAATTTTACTATTTAAAATTGCCGTATTTAATGCGTGGGATGGGACCGAAGGACAAGAATTCAGGATTCGAAGGTTCCAACATAACCCTGGCATATATTTCGAGAAACAGGGCGAGATGTACCGTTCTTCCAAAGAATAGAAGCTCGCAATAAGGCTAGATGTAACTTCTATATACAGGGTGTCCCAGAATTGCCGTACAATCTCTCGTAGGCAGGTAGAAAGAGTAAAATTGAGTCAAAAAGTCCTGAACCATTTTTTTCTATTATTTATAATAAAGGAGTAATTATTGAGTAAATCAGGCCAATCAGCGCAGACTTTTAGCCAGGCACACGTCAGTAAGCGCTCAC
>NW_018022258.1:2232-3874 GCF_002006095.1 Pseudomyrmex gracilis
TAATGCCACAATTGCTCACGTAGACAATGTAGAAAATATTATAGAAAGAAATGAGAAAAGGCTGCGTGAAGCAGTGGAAAAAATAACTCAGAAAGTTGATGACTATGCGCAACAGCAGGAGCTGAGGGACTATTTCCTTAAGCTGGGCAGTTTACTATCAGAAATGGAACTCGATGCCGAGGGAATAATTGAGTACGTTACCGATGTGCACACTAAATTTGCAAAGTTAGAAGTGGTGCCACTAGAGCAAATTATACATAGCCTGAAGGAGGCAAACAATCAGTTCATGCGGGACCTGCGTTTTTCTTTTGCTGTGACTCTAGAAAACTGGTTAGAAATTAAAGGGTTTGTCACGGTTAATGTCTATTGCAAAGACTCAAATATATTTACGGTTGTTAAGTTTCCATTAATCAGTCCCGGTAGTTACGTGTACAGGGTAATGCCCTTACCGGTACATGAACGAGACAACGTATTCACGGCAATACAAGTCAAGCATCCAGTAATAGCAATAGACACAAACCGTCAAACGTACTCTATACTTAGTGAAACGCAGTGGAATAGTTGTTTAAGCGTTCAAGATCGTTTTGTGTGTAAAAACATGGACTCGATGTATCGATTCTCGCAGGGAGCGCCCTGCGAGTTGCAAATGTTTGTAAACGAGGATAGTAAATACGAAGACTGTGAAATCGACCACATNGTTTCTAATCAAACTATATGGGTACGATTGAGAAAGGCGCGTGTATGGTTATTCTCAACCTTGAAAGAGGAAACTTTGCGGGTTACGTGCGAAAATAAGTCGGAAAGAATGGAAATCATATCCGGAGTCGGAGAAATAGAGCTGCCAGAGCAATGCGAGCTGACCACAGCGAGTATCATAGTACGAACTAATCAAGTAGTTAAGGGCGTGGGAATAAATACGTTCTTACCGCGTTTTAATATCACGGCACCGAGAAAAAGGGAACATATAAACAATAACGGATTGAAACTCGAAAGTGTAACGCGGAACTCGATGCAATTGCGATCATTAGAAGAGCAATTGACACGACTTACAAAGGAAAGTGATCTTGTAGATAACACATTTTATAAGCAGCCGCACTTTATTATCCCGACTTCGGTGGGCGTAACCTTGATTATTGTAATAATCGCGTGTTTTTGGCTGCATAAGAGAAAACTCCACGCAAGAAAAGAAATGTTTAGTCTTCGAGATCTGAAGCCAAGTACTAGACAGATCGGGCACGCAGTACCCGAATTGTAGTATAGTAGTAAGCGGAAAATAGCGGTACATTTTCCTTCTTTCAAGAAGAGGGGAAAATGTTGTGAAATTTAGTTTTAATTTTGTTTGGGCCATTGAGCAATTGCGGTAAGTACGCATCATTGCTCAATCGACCCGGTTTTGTTTCAAAAGGGTAACAAGCAGCATTTCTTTGTAAATAAAATCTGCTTGTTAAGCGTAATGTTAAGTATGATACAGACACAGCACGCGACGTCAGCGGCCTACGTGCAATAGTAATTAGGTCGCTAAACTGCTGAATGATCGCGATCGATTCCTTTAAAAGATCGATCGCGAGCAACGACAGGCAGATCGTGAGTAGCTGTTGAATACTGTGTGGCTCCGAGTCCATCCGGAGAGTTTACCGCAGTA
>NW_018022258.1:4469-18958 GCF_002006095.1 Pseudomyrmex gracilis
GGTGTCGAATAATTTGGTGTCGAATAAATCTGTGTCGAATCGAGCGGTGTCGAATCGTACTGTGGTCAAACGGAACCCGCCCCGATAATTGTACAAACTATTGTAAAAGTGATATCTAATAAACTTAGACAGTTTGCAAAAATCTCATTCTACAACCAAGTCCTACGACTCCCCATAATCTCAACAATAGTTTAAGAATATCTATATTAAAATGTATTGTAAACAATTGAAAACTTATTAGGAACAAATATATAGACAACATTTTGAGAAAATCAGGAAAAACAAATTTTTTTCATGATTACAAACAACAATAAATCTATGAATAAATTAAACAAAAATAAAAATTCACTTATAGGTTTATTTTTTGGTTTTAATCATAAAAAAAATTTGGTTTATTTTTAACAATTGTTTTGTTAAAAAGGGAACAAATCGCATATAATTTCTATGTGTATGATGACAAATTGTTTGGTTTCGACAAGAAAGGTATTTCTTGTTTAATAAAATAATGAGTTGTTATTGAATAATGTATTGAGTAAGGGCCAGTGCGAGGCAAACTACTTGATGTCATTGTAAATTTTATGTATTTAAATAAAGTAACTTTTATTAAAAGTCATACGTTTAAACTCGTAGATTGGATCTTCTTCAGAGTGGCAGACTATTTCTACATATAAAAATGTTAACAAAATGTTTTTACACAGTGTGATCGTCGACAGTGAAAACTAATTATACAAATGACGTACCATAAATTGACTTTAGCTGTGTATCAGTAATCGGAAAGGCTACTAACAATAATGAGATTACACATGGTGTCAATTATGTAGAAAATAAAATTGTTATTTTAAGATGGAAAGACGTGTGTAGCTACCGAAGACATTGATACAACAACTTCACAGTATAGGTAATATATGTTAGAATCCCCCCCCCCATAAACATAAAGTCAACGTGTTTGTCAGCGCAAAATGATAAGAGACAACAATATCACAAACATAACACCGATTCTATGTAATTCCAAAAATGCAAAGTATGGTTTCAATTTGTCGGTATCTGACATGACATTAATAGTATGATTTTGTAATTTAATATATAACATTTTTAAAATAAATCGCTTGTTATAATTATTTTTATGATCTAAAATGCGAACGCTTGTCCAATCAAAATCATGGCTCGTTTTCAGTCGGTGTTCGGTTATTACTGAGGCATTATCAAAAGCTTTATTAATTTGGTTTCTATGTTCATTGATTCTAGTGTTTACTTTTTTTTTATTCTGATCCACATAAGATACATTAAATTCTTTGCATTTAATACAACATACAACATTTTTATTGTAATCATGGTTTAAGGCATCTTTAAGAACTTTGATAAATGTATTCAGTTTGTTAATGCTTCTAAAAGACAATGAGATCTCTTTTCTCATAAATTATAAGGAATTACAAAGAAAACTCGCTCTTTATTTTGAATAGTCGGCAATGTATATGTTACTGAATTAGATTGTGTGTCTTAATTGTTGTTGATCAGGAATATTTGTTATTGTAATTTTGTTTTTTCTTTAGCTTCAGATTGTCAAATAAGATGGTCAAGATTACGCAAACGATAGACTTGTAAAAAAAATTACAAGAAATAAAAACCAGAAGTGAAATTGAATGTACAATGAGACCAATCATTTCTCCTTTATACGACCAGATAAATTTTTTGTTCAAATTTGTCAAAAGTAGAAAGACAAAAAATTTATTTCATTAAGTTCTTAGAATAGAAAGAAGTTCGATAATTATATTATACCAAAGTGGTCCTCCTCGCCGATTTTAATGATCTTGAAATATGTTGTTAAGAACGTCATTCTAAACAACTTTTCCCTATACATGTAAAAATCGCTACTAACAACTCTCAAAAAAAGTCTTTATTTTATTCACAAAGTTTTACTCAGAGTATAATTTCTTAAATATAGTAAAATATTGAGATGTCAAAGTATAATTTCTTACAAAGTATAAGTATTTGCGTTTGCAATGCTAAGGACTGGCTGACGTGACTTTCAAGAGATTTGAACTGTGATTTAAAACTGCTTTAGAACTGCGCTCCGGATCCAGGATTTGGAGTCTTTGATCCTGGAGATCAAAATAGGGAGTAAGGATTCCTTGATCTCTACCATTCGATTTGTTCCTTAATTATTCTCTCTCCTTGATCACTGCTCAATTATCGATCTTTTATTCGTTGATCTCACGGAAGCGAGTAACTTTACCCGTGTTCGATTTCTGGGTCAATAGAGTTATCGATTGTTTAGATTTTGGTGTCGGTGTGTATCTTAGCTTGTTTATATTAACGTAGTTAGATTATCGTGCGGCGGTTTTTGTCTCTCGAATTTTATGGCGGTATCTTTGAAGCAATGAGAGCTATGGCGAGCACGTGATCCGTGGATGAGAACTCATTGTCTATATTCCCTTCGTGAAAAGTCGATCGGATTTGTTTATTTAATTCAATTTCCTCAGCTTGGTCTTGTTTACAATGCGTGATCAGATTCGGGTCTACTTATCTTATCTCGCTAGACTAGTTTCCGTGTCTGGAAATTTGGTACTTAAACTATTTCTTAAAATTCGAATTAACCGTTATAATTACATATACATGAGGCGATACACGTATAATGCTTACATCAAGAGGCAAAATAGTACCTCGCGTTAAGTTCACGCGCGACGAAGTGGCGCACAAACTGCGCAAAGCGCACCGTGCCTATTATGCGCAAAAATCAGTTTTTGAAAGGTATTGTGAAAAAGTAAATATTTATATCTCAATAACGACTGAACCGATTGACTTCTTTTTAATCTCAATCGATTTGAATTAAAAAACTACAAAAAAATGTGTGTTTTTTGTCTGTGTCTTTTGTTCGAAGGTATTGAAAAGTTTCTTTTAAATATATAAAATTTTGTTATGTTTAAACATCGTCTTTATATGTGGAAGGAATGTGTGCATGTATCTAATGTTTTCAAAAGATGGCGATATAAACGAGTTGAACGAAAACAAGAAAAAGAATTGTAATATGTGATGAGAGAAATAAAAGAGATAAAGATAGAGAAAATAAGAAAGAAAGAGAGAGATAGATAGATAAAGAAAGAGAGAGAGAGAGAGAGAGAGAGAGAGAAAGAAAAAGAGAGAAAGAAAGAGAAAGAGAGCGAAAAAGCATCATTTATAGGGCGCTCTGGGATGGGATCCTCTTAAGCACAACATACAAATAACATGTAACAAAATAATAAATTCACAACAGAAATATAATATATACAAGAAATATAAAATTCTAAACAAAACAAAAGAAAAAGGTAATTTGTACTGACAATATAATAGAATCAAAAGAAAATATAAACAAACAAACACTATCAGTGACAAAAGCGTAGTTAAACATACAAAGATGTTTTTTTGAGTTTGAACCGCGTTAGTGTCATTTTTTATACCGACGTTTCGTGAACATTCACAGCTCATTTTACCAAGGTTTAAAGAGCAGCCAATATCTGCTTTTTACAAACAAAATACAAATTAGTAACAATCAAATTATTTTTATCGTATTTTTTAAATCACGGATTTTTTATGCAAAAAATGCACTTTTATAACATGCAATAAATAAATAAGAAATGTAATACTTACATTTATATTATATTGTAACATTTGAAAAAAAAGAACAAAAGTATATTGAGACTCGAACCAGCAGCGTCGACACTACTAACTTAACCTAACCTAACCTAGTACGCTACCACTACGCTACACGCTCTTTGATTAAGCAGCCTATTTAATATTCTCATAAGATACCTCAAAATTTTTAAATTCGATTTTCTTGCGAATGCTTGAGTAGTACGTCTTATTACTTTACCGTGCAATACTCCACATAATCATTTATCGATCCTATAAATTTTGTCCAAATTGATTGTTCCATCGTCGTAGTCCCCCCTTGTTAAAATTTGTTAAAAAACTAATATATAATATATAATTTGGCGTTTTGGTGGAAGGTTCNGCATCGGCGAGGAGAGAGGAGTACTCCGTAGGCGTGTAAAAGATAAAAGCTCTTTTTATATATGAACTAATATATTTACACTATGTACAAGGAAATGATCTTTNGTTTTTATAAGAGGGGCCCTGAGAAGGGCCGTTTGTCTAGTGGCCCTGATGAGGACCGTTAAGGTGGTTTCTCCCTCCAAAAGATCCTCGGCTCCGTGGTGGTTAGCCGCCACTCCGCGTTCCCCCAGGGAGATACGGACGATGATGCTGCGTCGTCCTGGTCTGTCTGGGTAGACGTCGACGTTACCACTGGAATAGGCCGGGTGGTGTCCGCTGGGCTCGGTTGATCGGCCGCAGGGGTCCGGAGTCTTCGTCCTCTGATCCTCCGACGAGTGGTTTGAGTGGAGGCGTCCCTGCACTCACTTATCGGGACCGCTGGAGGAGTGNGAGAGCGTTCCCTTGGTGTGGCTGACGGCGTCAGTGGTAGATCCCTGGTGACGTTGGGTGATGTCAGGAGTCGATCCCTGGTAGCGGCAGGCGTTGATCGTGGTCGATCCCTTGGTGGCGAGAATTCTATCGGGATGAGCCCCCACGGTAGGAACTCCTGGACTCGGAGACTGCTGAGCGGTTCTGTTGACCCGGATGTTCGAGGTGGCTCTGCTCCTGATGCTCTAGGATTTTGTGGCGGAATGCCTTGAATTTACTCCGATTAGGGAGAAGAAAGAGATCTCAGGGAGATCTGCGCTCGAGCGGAAAATCGCGAGCTGATGATTATTTTTTGCCCACCGACGGCCGTCTTATGTAACCGCCGGGGGAAATGTTGCTTGCGGGCGACCTGGCGTGGCCGTGCGCCACGCCGCGGCGGCGCGCCGAACTAGGCGCTCTGCGGCGGCTGCCGGCGCCGAGTTTAAGGCTGCCTCACTGCCGCGCAGCCCGTTCGTGGTGTGATGCGCACCACATATAATATCTATAAGAATAATAATAAAAAAAGAACAACAGTAGTTTATTGTCTAGTTATTGAATAAGAGCAATGTAAAGTTTGGAATTTAAATGATGGAATTTGAACTGATTGTGCAGAGCATGGAAGTCATAAATGAGAGACGTTGCGGAGACTTGGCAACGTCGTACGCACGCATATATATGTATGTAAGTATTAGTGCATGCTCACTTTGGCTGCGTCTCGAGTTACGCATAAAGTGCATAGACTGCATAGAAAGTCGTTCCGATTTAAATAATGCGAGCATTGAAATCGCTTTAATAGAGCTGAGAATTCCCTAGATTGTATTAACCGTATTAAATTCTTAGCACTCTTCTTAGCGCATTGACTGCTTCTACTCTAACTTGAGGCAGTTGATGCGTTTGATGCGTTTATGCAGTCTATGCGCGCATTGATTAAATCGAAACGACTAAAACCGTGTTTATGAGAGCAATAATCTTTAACTTATGCCGGAACCGGAGAAGTTTAACTATAAAATTTCAATGCTTCTGTTTATACAAAATTGCCGAATGAACGACTTGTTATCCTAAAAGATTAAAAGTGATATAAATTTTAAGTGATATAAATCCCAAGAGTAATAAGTGAAATAAATGTGGCAAAATCAGATAGAAAATACACTCACCTGCAAAAAAATAGACCATCTAATTTTAGCATTTTTTAACATTTTTCAATAGCAGATAACTCCGCAACAAAACTATGTTATCTCTCACAGATATAAACAAAAGCTCAAATTCAAGCTGAACCATTCCTCTTAACAACCAAAAAATTAAATTTACAAACAATAGTGTACAAAATGGCGGCTATTAAAAATAGACTGAAAAACGAGAAGAAAACTTTTGTCTTTAAACAGACTGCTGCATTGATCAGAGGAATCGATTGCCTGGTACAAAATTGTATGAGTTGTGAAACTCATTTCTTTCCAAATAAATCCGTATTTGAAACATTTTTCTACGATGTTTTTAAACAGAGTTATACCGTTTAAATAAAATAAGCAACTTTTTCGTGTAAAATTTATAATTCAGAAACAAATTATTGTGGAAAATTTTTTCAAAAACAAAATTAAAGTGAAAACCCTAATCTTTAACATTTTTTAGATTATCACAGTATTGTAAAGTGATAATTATTTATATTGCAGACTTTGTATCACGTAAATTAGCTAAGTCACACTAGCGTGTGAATCTTGTGTTGGTGCCTTGTTTGGCTTTCAGAAAAATTTGATGACCAGTTTAATAAAAGTTAAGGAAAGAGGAAGTTTAGCATATCCTAGCAACGATGTTATAAAAATTTGTATTTTATGCGAAAAGTTTTTTAAAACAGAAAGTTTTGATCAACGAAACTTATATAAAATAAAAAAAAAAAATAATACAAAATGTGTAATAATAGAATTTTTGCATGTATTATAACTATATTTCAAAACTTGCAAAATCATGCGCTAGATAATCATCCAGTACAGAATTATTTACATTTATTGTTAAAGTCAATTTCCGACAATTATCTTAACTTAAGAATGAAATATATATGTAATATAAGCCAGGAGATAAAGTGTGAAATTTTTCTACCAATCTTGTTTTATTTAAAGGACAATAAATTGTGGTAACAAAATTTGATATTATTTATTTAATATTCCTTACAACCTTCACTTTTATTATTTAATATTATTGTTGGACATTAAAAGCATTTTCATAAAACTATATTTTTGTTTAATTATTGCAGTAAATTTTGAGTGCCACTATTGAATGATTTTTCAGCATTTCAGCATGATATTGATATATGTAGACATATCTCAGCAAACACAAAATATAACTGCTACATAACATGGGAGTAACATATAATGTAATAAGTTGTTATATTTGATTTATATTGGTGTTACGTCCTGGCCCATCGATACGGTCGGGCTGTGATATGACGCTACAGTAAACGCGTCGTTTTCCATATCTCTCTTTACAGTGAACACGGAAGTCCCGCTGTGAGAGAGTCGATCGAGTTTGTTTATATTCGTTGACAGGTCAACGGCGTACGCCGATCTGTTGGAAAATCGATATGTAATAAGGTGATGGTCGTTGTAAGAAGTTTGTAAAATAAGATGTGCTTATTGTAAGGAAGTAATATTAAAAGCAAAAATGCGGTCGTATGTTTAATTGTGACGAGGTTAAGTGCATTGTTAGGAGCGTGTGTTGCTTGATCAGCAAGGACGGTAGATTCGTTTCCAAGAGTTGATCAAGCAAGGATTAACGGGTTGCGCGATCAGCTCGCGCAACGTTGTTTGGTGTCGGACAAGGCGATGCTCTCGATTTGGTAGTATAAAAGGTGATGCGACAGGATCGAGGGCAGAAGTTCAAGAACTACCGCCGAGTCGTCGTACTAGTTGTAAGAAACTGTAAGTTGTGAAATAAAAGCAATTAAACTATTGAATAAAAGCGGAGTCACTTCTCCCCAAAACCGAACTGGAAAATCCTGTAAAAAGAATCCGGTACCGTCGTAGCGGTACAACATTTTGGTGGCAGCGGTGTGATAGATCGAAACAGTCAGGAAGACACGATCTACCAAGCAGGAATCCAGAAGACGATTCGGGTGAAAGAGAAAAGGAACGACGGGTAAAAGTAATAAAAATTCTTTTATCTGGTGGTCACGACTAAGTTTATTTAAAACGTGTTCAGTTACAAGAAAAAACACGGGTGACTAACAAAGAAGTTCCTTGGCACCTGTAACAAAGAAGAAGCGAGTTAATCTCACGTTACGGGCGGTAGGACTGACTTACCGCAATTGAAACAACGACGACGTAAGCCAAAAGAAGTTAAAAGGCGCGACAAAGAAACAGCGTGTGTTACCATATCGTGAAAATACCACGGTAATACGACAAAAGTAAGCAGAGAAAAACCGAGGGTCAAGGCGACTGCGGCAAGGAAGCGGAAGCAGCAGGACAATAAGGATTGGGTCCAGCACTACAGTAGAAAAAAAAAATTTTTCGAGTTGAGTACCCCGAGGAGCAGTATACGCGAAGATGCAACGTAAGCAGAGTAGCAGCGGCAGCGGCAGACGGCAGCGGTAGAAGCGACAGAAAGCAGTGGCGACGGCATCAAGGGGCCAACAGCGGAACCAAAGGCGTCGTGACATTGTAGCTGAGATGCGTCAACTACTGTAAGTTAAAATATAGTGTGTGATAGAGCGAACGGACAAGCGAATGTCTGAGAACTGGCATTTACGACGATCCGACAGTTGCGAGGGTAGGCGCGAGGTTCATACTGAGCCGGTAAACCAAACTAGGAAATTTATACCGTCACAAGAACCAAGAACCGCACCGGCTGCGTTGTATCAAGAACCGAATATATTTAGGCGAACGTTGGTGTTTTGCGATAGCGACACACACAAAATTATATCCAAACGTGGTAACCGAGCGGGAATTTCTATTTGATCTGGACGGTAGCATTGCCGGACATTTGCGAAATGGTGGAATCACGAGCGCACGGGCTCACAGACGCGATTACTCTCTAATATCGTTTGAAAGTGAAGTATTTCGTGCAAGAGATCAGGTCGGAATGAATAACGACAACGTTGAACAAACAACCGATGAGCGCAGAATAAACCATGCTTGAGGGAAAGTCGATCAAGAAATTAACCGAATGCCTAACGCATTGATCGGAGATAACTCCGCGGGGAACGAAGCCGCAGGAACGAGCGAACAGAGTCTTAGTCCAACAGAAGTAATGTTGCAACAGTTGGTGCAATTATTTGACTTATTAAGTACGCGTATGACCACGGTGACAAAACACGTGAATGAACTACGTGACAGACAACATAACCCGCGAGCGCTGAAAAACGACGAGCCGTTAAGACACGACAATACGTTAAACGTAACTTACGGACGAACGGCCGCGGACGTACGCAACCAAACTGCACACTTACTCGGATATATAACGCTGAAGAAAGCACGTGGAATGATACCCACGTTCGATGGGAAATCACAAACGCAGTTCCGAGAATTTCTAAGCGCGTGTAGTTATGCGGTAAAAATTATAAACTCGGTAGACGAGCAAACGTTACTGGAAGCTATCCTGTGCACTAAGTTAAAGGAACAAGCACTCTTAGATTTTGAAACGCGAGATATACACAGTTTTGAGCTGTTGAAGTTTGAGATAGAAATCACGTATTCAGCAAAAAGAGGCACAACTGAGTTGCAAATAGAGTTCAGCTCCGTAAAACAAAAGAATGACAAGAGTGCGCTAAATTTTGGTCAGCGGGTAAATCAACTCGCAATAAAGCTTTATGAGTTCATAGTAGAAGAAAAAGAACAAACTATGGACCAAAAGCGTACGATTTTGGAAACTGTTAAAGAGCAGGCATTGCACCACTATCAAATCGGGTTGCGAGAGGATTTAAGGTTAATTGTGCGGTCGCGCAAATATGACACGCTCCAGGAGGCAATAGCCGGGGCAAGCGCGGAGGAAAAGGCCGCGAGAATAAAATCAAGAAATAGAGCGCAATATCAGGCACGTGGTGGCAATAAAAGTTACAATTGCTATAAATGCGGCAAGACCAGACATTTTAGACGAGAATGTCGGTCTGGAAAGGTGTCCTTGCCTAAGCCAAGTGGCAACCGGGTAAATACAATAGAGAAACATTGCAATTATTGTAAAAAGACAGGATACTTACGAAAAAACTGCTGGTCGCTGAATGGCAGGAAAAACAATAAAAATTACACCGCGCAAAAGGAAACAATACGCGCGGCACGAGAAAAGAAAAGCCTAAGCGACAGTAGTGTAACGTCAAGAAGTGACGAAGAAGAAGACAAAAAAAAAGAAGAAATCTGTCTCCGTAGCAGAATTACAAATGACCGAGATAAATACAGCACAAGCAGGGTTAGATTTGGCTGTAGTACCGATAAGAGAGGCAAAAGGAGACCAGGTGGTAATGTTATATGATACAGAAGCAACAGTCTCACTGATTAAGCAAAAATATCTGAAAGGCGAAACACCGGCAGAAAAAACCAAGCTGGAGATACCCGGAGTTACCGAACATAAAACTTGCATGAATGGAAGAATCAAGGCACATATACAATTGAGAAATAGAAGAATAAAACATGCAAGATATGTGGTAAGAAACGACTTTCCAATTAAGTACCAAGGAATACTTGGAACTGATTTCATTAGGAAATATAATGCCGTACATAACTACAAGGAAAGACGGCTTGAGGTAGGTAAAGATTCGATGACACTACGTCCGTATCAAAGCGTAGTGTTGCAACCAAGAAGCAAAACCATCGTATAGGCAATCACGGATAGCAATCAGGTCGGCATAATAGAAGCAGAAGAAACACGGCCTGGAGTATTCATGGAGTGTTGTCTAGTACAGCTGGAGAAATATTTGTGCCCAGTAAGTATAGTAAACACTACAGAAGAAAAAGTGGAAATAAGTATACCACTCATAAAATAAAAGTAGGGAAACTAAGCAAAGGCGGGGAAGAAGAAAGCGAAGTTTTAAACGTAAGCGTCGAAACGGAAGGAAAGGCGCAAGGTGAAAAAGTAAAAGAGGCGTTACGCATGCAGCATCTAAATACGGAAAAAAAGCAAGTAAAAGTTCTCAGATATAACTTTTGACAATAAAGATCGAAATAGCACAATACCGAAGTCATTTGCCGTTTGTTCAATTGATGAATATGTGATCGAAAGGTCCGCTTAATTGCGGCTGGGTTTGAGACAGTGTCCTGATACCCGCCTGTGGCGATCACGTGCACAACCGACTCTTTTCACCAGTACGACTCCGGATTGATATACGTCGGGGAGGTTAATTAAGAGCACACTCACTTTTTAATACCAAGAATGAATATATTTTGAATTGCAGATACAACACTAGTACAAAGGCGAAGATATAGATCGACCTAATTACGGCGCGACTCTCAGGTGATACTACCATTTTGTACACCAATCCTGACGAGAGTGATTTTGCTCCGATTTGTCGGAACAACTGGCGCACACCGCACGCATGGTTTACGCTGATTGGCCAAAGATCGGCTACACACCCGGGCGCGCGGCTAATGATTTGGAACACCCAACAAGTGGTGCCCCCGCGCTGCCGATCTCTTACACAAGTCTTGTTGGAGATTTGCGAAGCGTACAGCGATATATTTTATTTGGCAGGAAAACCATTGACTAAAACTAACGCAGTGACACACAAAATATGGATGAAAAACGACACCGCACCAATCAGTGTTAAACCGTATTGTTTGCCAGAGAAGCAAACCCAGGAACTTGATTGGCAGATCAAAGAAATGTTAAAAAATAAGATAATGAGAAATAGTAAGAACAAATGGAACGCACCACTCCTAGTCGTGCCGAAGAAAATGGACGCGTCAGGCATCAGGAAGTTGAGAGTCGTTGTAAATTTTAGACGGCTGAACGATGTCACAATCGGGGATTTATTTCCGTTGCTGAATATAACTGATATTCTTGATCAGTTGGAAAATGCCAAATACTTTTCGACCCTTGATCTGGCTTCTGGATATCATCAGATACCAATGGAAAAAAAGGATAAGTTAAAGACGGCGTTTTCAACAACGTACGGGCATTATGAATATAATAAAATGCCTTTTGGGCTGAAGAACGCGCCGGCAACCTTTCAAAGATTGATGAATGCAGTCTTGATGAGGTTGCAAGGAATAAAGTGTTTTGTCTACTTAAATGACATAGTTATACACGGGGCCAGTCTAGAAGAACACGGAAGACAAATAAGAGATGTATTTGATAGACTGCGAGAGTATAATCTCAAGTTACAACCAGACAAGTGTGAGTTCTTTCAAAAGAAAGTGACGTATTTAGGTCACGTGATTACAGAAAAAGGAATTTCGCCAGATTTAACAAAAGTGGATGCCGTAACAAAGTTCCCTGTGCCAGAAAAAGTAAAAGATATCTAGGCATTCATCGGACTGGCAGGTTATTACCGCAAGTTCATAAACCAGTTTTCAAGGATTGCAAGGCCGTTGACACAGCTGTTGCGCAAAAGAGTTGCGTTTAGTTTCTGGGGTCAGGAACAGCATTGCGCGTTCGAAACCTTGAAAAAAAAATTAAGTAACGCGCCGTTACTTGCGTATCCGGATTTTAGTCGAGAGTTTATTGTCACAACAGACGCGTTGGGTTACGCTCTCGGAGCAGT
This sequence comes from Pseudomyrmex gracilis, assembly GCF_002006095.1. NCBI lineage: Eukaryota > Metazoa > Arthropoda > Insecta > Hymenoptera > Formicidae > Pseudomyrmex > Pseudomyrmex gracilis. The sequence goes on from NW_018022258.1 coordinate 16,585, forward strand.
GTTATCACAAGGAAAAATATCCTTATCGAGAAAGAGTTGCTCGCTATTGTTTGAGCCGTGAAACATTTTAGGCCGTATTTGTATGGAACAAAGTTCAAAATTGTGACAGACTATAGAGCATTGGTTTGGTTGTTTAATTTAAAGGATCCCGGGTCGCGGTTCGTGCGCTGGCGTTTCAAGTTGGAGGAGTACGATTGCGAGATAGTGTATAAGAAAGGGAAAGCTAACACTAACGCGGATGCACTGAGCCGGAGTCCCGCGCTGGAAGCAAACACGTGCGAGGCGAACGAGGTAATGAAAGAGAAAGAAGAGAACGAAGTGAGTGGGACATGTGAGCTCACGGAGGAGGAACGAAAACAGATACTGTATGAGTATCATGACACATCGAAAGGCGCTCACCAGGGAGTAGCGCGGACGGTAAAAAGAATCCGTCAAAAATATGATTGACCTGGTTTGGTTAAAAATGTAGAAACGTATGTTGCAAAATGTGAATCGTGCCAGAGGAACAAACTTTTGCGGAGAATAAAATTACCTCTGATAATTACGGATACACCACAGGAGCCGTTCGAGAAGTGTGCTCTGGATATTGTCGGGCCGTTACCGATATCAAGTTGCGGAAATAAGTACCTGCTTACGTTCCAGGACAGTTTTACCAAGTTTAGTAAAGCGGTGCCGATACCGAACCAAGAAGCCGCAACTGTAGCAAAAGAATTCGTTACAAAAATAATATGCGAACACGGCATTCCGGGAACTGTGTTAACTGATAAGGGTACAAATTTTGTTAGTGAGCTATTTAGGAACGTATGTAAATTGCTGAAAATAAGTAAAGTGCAAACAACTGCGTATTATCCAGAAAGCAACGGGGCGCTGGAGCGTTCTCATAGAACTGTTATAAGGTGCTAGTGTAAGATTAAACAGTATGTTGAGTTGTATGTTTAGTTATATGTTTGTGTTACCAATCAATTTAAAGTGCTTGTTATAAGGTTATCGGGGCTACTGGAATCCGACGCGAGGATCCAGTCAGCGATCGCTACGCGAAATGTGATAGCACCTCCGAGGACGCGCTGGCCAAAGGTCGCACGCGCGGCCGAAAAGATGCAGTGGTCTGCATTGCACTTTTCGGACACCGGATATCATCCGGTTTTTCCTCCGCCAATCACGATTGATTGGCTGAGGTATAAAAGCCGGCGTCACCCGTGCATCGTTGGAATAATCCCGAAACGTGTTGCGGCCGAAGGCTCTGCTCGACAGAGCGTCGCTTGTGGAACTTAGAAGTTAGGAATTTAAGGTGAATCAAGATGTAAACACGAGTTGTAAAGAAACGTGTAATTATATAAAATAAAATCTGTGGTGCTACAGTAATAAATCAGATATCTTTTTGACGTCCCTCCTCGCGGCATCCTAAGGACCCCACGGGGTAACAAAAATTGACGGAGTATATTCGCTACTTTGTAAATGAAGACCAAACGAATTGGGACGAGTGGGTGTCATACGCAATGTTTGCGTATAATACCACGTCGCACACGGCAACGGGGTACACGCCGTTTGAGCTTGCGTATGGAAGGCAGGCGAAGTTACCGACGGCGTTGGCCAAGCGGCCTTCAACGCAATATAACTTAGATAACTATGTACAAGAACTGAAAGAAAGATTACGCGCCGCAAATCGCGTGGCGAGGGAAAATCTCAAAGAAGAAAAGAAAAAAGCCAAGCAATATTTTGACAAGTGTGCAAAAGCAGTTACATTCAAGATCGGGGATAAAGTGTTAGTGTATGATGAAACGTTACGCAGGGGCCGATCTAAGAAGTTAGAGTCTAAGTGGATAGGACCGTACGAAGTAGTTGCGAGAGTAACTGATGTGACGTATGCAATTAAAGCCAAGAGGCGCACACAGAATGTGCACGTAAACAGACTAAAAGCGTTTGTAGACAGTTAAAAAAAAATCCACTTACCGGGCGCTTCACTCCGAGTCAATGGTGATAGTGGAGGGTAGTGAAGCGGGTGACGAGGGCCAGTGTTGCTAGATCGGGCCGGCCAGCACCAAGAGCACCGAGATGGTGGGGGCACGCATACAGCGAGAACCGCTGTCCGTGTGCGTGACGTCACGCTCGGCTGTTCGGCTCGTGAAAGAGCGCAGACATACTATGTTCTGCCTCGCTTCTACCAAGCACGCTACGCGAGCAAGACACTGAGGCTCGAAAGCAATGTTTCGTTGCGCGCTTGTAGCGTATGACAATACGACAACGCAAAATGCTTCTCCATGACTTACAATCTTGGAAAAAGTAGATAATATTATTAATAAGGATGAGTTAAACATCTCAAAATGCATTTATTATTACATTTTTATTAATTCTTATTAAAAATTAACTGCAATAT
>NW_018022258.1:19243-21345 GCF_002006095.1 Pseudomyrmex gracilis
AATCTGGTGTCGAATCGTACGGTGTCGAATAATTTCGTGTCGAATCGTACGGTGTCGAATAATCTGGTGTCGAATAAATCTGTGTCGAATCGAGCTGTGTCGAATCGTACTGTGGTCAATAGAGTATCACCTCAGAATTAGTATTCATAATTTTTCTATATTTTTAATTTGTAAATCAGACAAAAAGAATCTACATTTTACAGATGCATAGTTCTAAAGTATTTAATTTATATAAATATAATGTATTAATTAATTGAATTTCGTATAATATGAATTAAATATTTTGAGATTATATGTCTGAAAAATGTAGATTTTTGTTATAATTTACACAACAAAAATATATAAAAAAGAGAACACTAATAACTTCCATTAATCAAAAAACTTTTGAATTCTTTCAGTTAACTCATATGTAATAATTCCTAAAAAAATATAATGCATCTTGAAATGGTTTACTATTATCTATAATATTACAAACTTTTTCCAAGACTGGAAATGTCGGAAAAAAATATTAATATATAAATATTGTACGTCTTTTAAATAAAAATTGTGTGTAAAGATTGATTTTGTTTAGACATCAGTAAAATAAAAACATTGAAGTTTAATGTTCTATGATATTTAATATAGGCTTTCAATTTCTTTCTTTACAAATTGTCCAATATGTAAGTATTCTCATATTAGATCATAACGTCGGTCGGCAGCAAAACTAAAAGCTTCGATGTGTTTACTGTAGACACGTGGACGTGCGACGTTCTACGTTTGTCGCTCGTTTCATACATCGAGATTTCCATGTTGGTGACATCGCAAATTGTAGAATCAATTGACAACAATGTATCTTTTTGAAATACATGAAATGTCATGCATTTTCCCTAGAAAATGAACTTAAAATATTAAATAAACTTTGCTACAGAGATCTTTCATGTTACAATATAAAACATTGTTGCAACAATTATATAATACAAGTTTTATGCGATGATGATAAGTAATATTATGAAGAAAGTAGTGGTCTTCCGCACTACTCATGAGGTGCCACTAATAGCGCGGTAGGTTTTTTAACGTGGACTTTCGTCTGTAGCTCTATTCTACCACGTTTTATTTTGCATCTGTTAGGTTTTTAAATATGGATGTCGGATATATAAAATGCCAGACAGATTAAGATTTTACACATTAATTATTTTTAAATGTAAATGTCGGATATTTAGAATTCCAGACAAACTAAGAATCAAAGACATTAATTATTTTTAAATATAAATGTCGGATATTTAGACTTTCAGACAAATTAAGATTCAAAGACATTATTTATTTTTAAATATAAATGTCGGATATTTAGAATTCCAGACAAACTAAGAATCAAAGACATTAATTATTTTTAAATATAAATGTCGGATATTTAGACTTCCAGACAAACTAAGATTCAAAGACATTATTAAGTTTTAAATATAAATGTCGGATGTTTAGTCTTCCAGACAAATTAAGATTCAAAGACATTATTTATTTTTAAATATGAATGTCGGATATTTAGAAGTCCAGACAAACTAAGAATCAAAGACATTAATTATTTTTAAATAATTTAAACATATTGTATAGTATTGCACATATTAAACGTAGAAGGACCAGCATCTTCAGTATTATCTGCAGCGTATAATCTCAAATGACTTTTCTGTTTTTTAAGACATGCAGAGTACAAATTGTTTGCTGACATTAGAGAAAAATGTTTTTCATTAATGTTTATATTTACGGCTGTTTCCCTTCTCGCTTTCAATGCTGATTTTATTACACAAGTAGCATTAACAGTGACAGACGAAAGTTTATTCCGTTTTTTTGTCTTTATATCTGGCAAGAAGGAAAAGATTCTTTCTGAATCGGCATTTGAATTTGGTAGCGATCTAACGGCATTTAAAAGAGATTTTAAATTGGAATATTTATGTGTACGTTGGAAAATTTGTTTCCACATGTCATTAAAATTTCATGTTGACAAATAAAATTTTTCTGTTTCTGTTAAACTCTGATGTAAAGCAAGCCATTTTTTTCTTAAACTATTGTCGTCAAACCCACCAAAGATTTGGGCGACAAAAGAAACGTCATTAAAAGAAGCTTCTCTATTA
>NW_018022258.1:23050-24821 GCF_002006095.1 Pseudomyrmex gracilis
CGTACGGTGTCGAATAATTTGGTGTCGAATAAATCTGTGTCGAATCGAGCGGTGTCGAATCGTACTGTGGTCAAACGGAACCCGCCCGGGATTAACATACCGAACAAGAAACGTCATCCATTTCTGATTAGAAATATCTGATGTTTCATCAATAAAAATAGTAAATTTTGAATTTTGAATAATGTCGACTACACGGTCTGTTTCAATCGGACATAACACGTTCAAAATAATCTTTTGACATTTCATTCGACCNATTAACATGCTTTGTAATACATTGACATCTTTTCCTATTTCTTGAAAGAATTTTAAAATTTCTGGCGCAGTATGAAGCGAAATATTGTGTTCGGCAATAAAAGCAGCAAATTTAATTTCCGCTGCTTTCTTTCGAATGATAAAGTTTCGTCTGTCATAATTACATCTTCATCTGTTTGTGTTTTTCCAATATACTTTTCTTTAGTTACATGTGCTGCAGATTCTGCGTGATCATAAATATGTGACAATCTTGCTGACATATATTTGTCACAAAATGAGCAGAAAAATAATTTATTGTTATGCAATACTTTGCATAACCATGGTTGAAATTGTTTTATTTCCAACCATTGTTTTTGAAATTTATGTGTATCTGAAGTATTTGGTTTTACATTTACATCATTATTTAAGGAAACACATGTATTTTCTTTTATATTATTTTTATGACACAAAGAATCCGCATGTCTTAAAATGCGCGTGTTACAAGAAAAATCTTTATTGCATATAGTGCAATGAAAAAGACTATCATTTGACGGTACTTTCCATATTCAAGATTTATATCGATCATCTGTAAGCCAAGCTTCTAAAAAGCTTTGCTTTGATTTTTTTGTGAATCGCACATTTCAATATACGACAAAACGACAAAAAACAAAGAATTAAATTAGAAGACAATGAAAAGAAAAAAAAGAGAGTAAGTTTAATGATTTACTTTGAAATCAGTTTCCTGACTGACGTTACAATTAAATCGACCGAGTTAAACGTACAGAAAATACGTTGACTTTCAAGGAATTCACGTAGTGATTTCAATCAATCTAATAGTACAAGTATAATCAAATTGATATCACAGTTACTAAGTATCACAGATTTCATATAAATAATATACGAAATAGATAACAATAACCCACAACTCTTTACTGCACAATACACGATATACGCAATTATCACGGAAAACGAATGCAGCGCACAGCGTGACAGCGACATATACGCGATTTTTTATTGTTTCGTGTAAGTCGCGCCCGCGTCGCGCTTGTCATCTTTTAGTTTGAAAGACAAAAACGAGCGGCGCTTAACAAAAGTGAGACAGGCCACGCCATGGAAGACGATATGTCCCGAAAGTAATAAGTAGAATTATTATTTTTCTAATACTAAATTGGATGACAAAGTTATTCAAAACTCAAAGCAAAAGAAATATATAAGCAAATATCTCGTATATTTTTGCTGTGTACATTGCGCGCTGCATGTGTTGCTATAAACGTTGTTTGTTTTCGTGATTATTGCATATGCTGTATTGTATAGTAAAGAGTAGTTTTCAGTCACTTTGTAATCGATTGTTGTCTTAGGAAAATGTATTCAATCAAGCAATTTGAAAGGTGTGCACCAGTATATCGTGAATGCTTTCCAGATACACAAACGACACTGTATAACACAGCGTCAACTAGTGCAAATGAGACACACTGATATGCTATTTCTCACACTAATAGACACTGTAACTGTAGCTGGAAAGCATCCCGTGTCAGTAGAT
>NW_018022259.1:0-1231 GCF_002006095.1 Pseudomyrmex gracilis
TATTATATTCTCTGCGATTTTTTAAATCTTTTTTGTATTTTTGCTTTATATGCTAATATTGTTTTATATTTTATATATTGTAGAATTGCATTTGAAAAGGACCTAATACAAGGTCGAAAACGTTTATGCCTTTTTAATTACTTACTTGTATAATAAACGGGTTTATTTTTATACACTATAACATCAGTGTCATGCTTCAATAGCCATTTTTCATTATATATTTTAAATACTATTTGTAATGCGCGCAGTGTTTCACATGTTTTTCACATTGTAGACAATTTAATACATTCAGTTTATTTAAAGAAGCAATATCGTCGTAATCGGCATCCAATGTTTTAATAATTAATCCATGTAGTACGTCACTATCAAGAATATCAGCTAGCCAGTTACATTTTTTTTCGGGACCTTTAACATAGACGAGTGAAGACGCGTCATCATATTTTCTGCGGTACCGCAAATAGCTGTTGTAATCAAATTCTTTGCTNTGCGGTATGCAACACTTCCATCCTTCCAACGCAGACCATGATGATACATCATCAGCTAAGAAGCTGCTGATGTATAATCAAAACATTGCATAACAGCAGTTTCTGATGTAAATGGTGAAGCATTAGATGGAAAAATTGAATTATTTAAAATACAATGGCGAATGCCACATGTAGTATTGAAAGATGTCACGAAGCTCTCGCTGCTACGAATTCTGGAAAGCGGACGGTATTTGACCATGAGTTTCCGCTCGTGGGATCTCTGTGAGTTTCCATTATTACAAAGCACGACTAAACACGTCGTGGGCCGTAAAAACGGCGACACAACTTGAGAAACCAAGATACGTCATATTTGCGCTACAGACTGCTCGAAGAAACGATATGTCAGCATATGTCACGCGATTTGATCATTGTCAGTTGACCAACGTAAAACTTTATCTCAATTCTGAATTCTACATACATCTAATTCTACATACATCATGGTTAATTTTTTTGAAACATATAATAGTATTGGATCGAAATTTAGCTAAAATAACAATATCATCATTAAAGCGTTCTATTAGTCGTTTTTTAATAGTTTTTTCATCCGGGATATGCTCTACAGGGGCGTGTTCCGTTTGACCACAGTACGATTCGACACCGATCGATTCGACACCAAATTATTGGATACAAAATTATTGGACACAGATTTATTCGACACGAAATTATTCGACACCGTACGATTCGACACGAAATTATTCGACACCGTA
>NW_018022259.1:4181-6638 GCF_002006095.1 Pseudomyrmex gracilis
TGTACTCCGCACTGGGTTTCAACATTGCGACTGTTTCGAAGTTATGGTAGTTTAGTACATGCGTCAAGCTATTTGAATGCCAATCGCGACATCTGCCAATGGTACTGAACGGAGGGAATATCAAATTGAAATTTGTCCGGATTTTGGCGACGCACCCTGTACTTGTATATTTGCTCCATTGCTAAATCTACTATCAAAATTCTTGGATTAGTTGTCTTTTCAGCATTATTCTGTTGAATAGAACTTTTGAGCATGTTATAACAATCTGTATGATACTTTGCTCCAAGTGCCTGTAAATCTGTTATGCCAGAAATTCTTTTATTAATTTTTCTGTAATAATCATTTTTTTGTACAGCTATAAAATTCACGAAAGATTCATTTAAAGTTGGAGTATTAATGTATGAAATCTGTCTTCGCCGCTCTTTGTTAAGTTTTGCTTCTTTTGTTTTATCAGCTTCTTGCCCACAAAGAAAACAGTTTTTTTCCCAATCGAAGTTTGTTAAACTCGTGCTACTTCGGAGCTTTTTTTTCGGAGGTGAAAATGAAGTGTCACGTAACTTATTTTTATACATTTTAATGTATTTTTTATTTATATATTTTTGCCGACACCGTGTATGTGCAGAAACAAATTCAGTTTGTAAGTGAGGTAACAATCCATCCTGTCGTTCGCTTGAAGCAGCTCTTAAAGATGATGACTCCTCTAGTAATTTTTTTATTTTCACCAAAATCTGAATTTACTTCGGAAGATGAACCCAGGTGTTCACATATTATGCAACTTTGCTCATCAGTCATGCTGCTGGTCGTTGTTTCAGCCATTGCTCGAAAACTAATAGAGAAAAATTTATAAAATTATTAATAGTTAATTCTTAGCATTTTGTTCATTGTTATTTTATTTTTTTTTATTAAATTGATATTTAACCAACGATTTATCTATAATTTAAGCAATCACCCCATAATAAACTGTAATTTTAAAACAAATTACTTACCAAACAAAGCAGTACAAAATTGTACAAAAATTTGAAAGAAAAAAATCGGCTTAAATACAACTTCTATTTGAAATACACTTAAATTTTCCATCAAAATACAGAATTTTCAATGTTATATATACACAACATGTACGTAGCACGTGGCATTTATAACTAAACTAGCCTAAAATTGCCGTTATACATTGCAGCTGCTTCTCCGTTCCTCCTCCACGCGTTACTACCTGTTCAAGGCCCTTAGGGCCCTTGCTATACACAGATATCTTTAATAGATGGTTGTCTGTGTTTATTTAGGTAAAATATTACATATAAATGAAAAAAATCGCTATTTAAAGCAAAATTATATGTTCGAAAATTAATTTTTTTAAATCATTTGTTTAAACAATCAAAAAATTGGAAGCACAAAAAAATTTTGGGTAAACATTGTAATTTATAGTCTCAAAAATAAAATTCCACATCGACCATCTAAATTTATTCACTGTTGGTGTAATCCGCAGTGTAAACCCCCAGGCGCTCCACTAATAGTTAACCCCTTGGGTACGGATTTATTTGAGAAAATATTTGCATGTGGAACAAATATAATTTTTGGCAGTGTATCGCAAATAATGTTCACCAAAATACTGTAATTGCCTCTTCTATTATGACTGATACAAGCTACAATGAAATGAACAGAATTGTGCCTAACCTCAAATAACGTTTTAGACACGTCATCCGCTCCTAGAGGAAAAAAGTGAATGACGTGTCTCAGACGTCAAATGTACCCAAGGGGTTAAATACGATCATGAGTTGATGCGTTTGCATTTGGTTAAAACATTGGAAACAAATATAATTGAGCATTTTCCTCAAGATACGCGCTATCCAGTCTTAAAATATTGCCATTTTTATCAGTGATACAAAAAGAGATTAACGCAACTTGTATGCGTATATTACGTAAAACTAATTCTAAAAAACATGAAAATACTCAACAATGTATAGTAGAAAAACTAGAAAAACGACGTAAAACAAAACAGGAATGGTACTTGCAAAATTCGGCACCTATTTGTGCTATGAATCGTACAAATTTAGAAAAGAGAAACATTAGAAAGCAAAAGCGATAAGAAGAAGATATTGAAAATAGTCGTGCTAAACAGGGTAGACGATATAAACAGGATATAGAAAATAATTGTGCTAAACAACGTACACGATATAAACAGAATATAGAAAATAATCGTGCTGAATAGCGTAGACGATATAAACAAAATGTAGAATCTAATCGTCTTAAAATAAAAAACCAATACGACAGAAATCGTATACATAATCAATTACAAAAGCGAATACGTTATTCTTTAAATTCGCAGCATGGACGAGAAAAACAGAAAAAATTAAATAGTTTTGAGCCTTTTCAAAAATCGCTATATAATACACAATAATATCACAAAAAAATGGGCGTGTTCCGTTTGACCACAGTACGATTCGACACCGATCGATTCGACAC
>NW_018022259.1:7133-12122 GCF_002006095.1 Pseudomyrmex gracilis
TGGTGTCGAATCGTACGGTGTCGAATAATTTGGTGTCGAATAAATCTGTGTCGAATCGAGCTGTGTCGAATCGTACTGTGGTCAATAGAGTATCACCCCAAAAAAATTATTAGGTGCGCAACTAAGTTCTCGCTGTTTTTTTTGAAAATGCAACTTTATTGTGAAAAAATGCTCTTCGCAGACCAAAATCTGGTTGTAAAACAGTTGTTCCATATGTATGGATCCTCGTCTTGTTTGCTGCGTATAACTCGAATGGTTGAAGTGTCCGCCTAGTACCCCTTGTCATTTTTGCCGGGAATATACTGACGTCTGATCTGGTGTCTATCAAGAACTTTGTTCCTGTTCTCTTGTCTATCACGTAGAGGCGGCGTGGTCCTGGGCCGTCGTCATCTACCGCCATTAATGACTGCCCTCCTGGTTTTTTTCTTTGTATGCGCAGGGCTGTGCACACCTGCGAGCTTCTGCTCTAAACCTGCGATGGTAGTAGCAGATGTCTTCTTCCTCCTTGCTTGCACCTTGTCTTGGCCTGCTCCTCGAACGGCTCCTTGGTCGGGACCTGCTTTGTTTCATCCACTTTGCTATTTGTTTGGTTAATGCAGCTACTTGTTTTGTCAACGCCTCAATTTGCTCTGATGCTGTTGACGTCGAAGCTTGTGTTGCTGCTGCTTGCGGAGTTGCTGCTACGACTAGTGCTCTACTATTTATCTCGTGAATGCGGTCCGCCTGTTCGGCCACGCTGTCTATGTCATCTTCTGCCCTCGTCGCCAGAATTGCTTGTACTTGTGGTGGCAGGCGGCCCAGCCATAGTGTTCGTAATAATTTGTCTGATACTGTTGTCCCTGCCAAAGTTTTCAACTGGCGTAAGAACTGTGACGGTCTTTTATCTCCTAGTTCTTCTTGCTCCAGAAGTTGCCGGATGCGATTTTCCTGTGAGTCCGTCAAACGCTGGATTAATGCTTTCTTTACTGTAGGATATTTGCTTCCNGTCGGTGGTTGTGTAATTACATCCTTCACCTCTCTTGCTTGTTTTGGTTCTAATTTTGATAGTACATATGCGTACTTTGCTTCGTCTTCTCTTACTCCACAGAGAGCGAACTGGCTTTCTAGCTGCGCAAACCATATTTCTGGATCTTCTGGCCAGAATGCGGGAATCCGCATTGTTGCTCTACTGCTTAACCCTTCCTCGTCACTGACCAAGATGGTGGTTTCCTGTTTCTTCGACATGTTCTTCCGTCGGGGTCACCAATGTGGCGGTTAATGCGTATGAACGCCGCAATAGGAATCGGATAGTGAAGATACGTCCTAGTGTATTTCTTGGAAGGCAACCTATCATCTCTATCCGATTCCTATTGCGGCGTTCATACGCATTAACCGCCACAGGTTACAAATGAATCATTCAAAGTATTGCCCATCAGTAGCTACAACTGTAAGGAATTTTTCTATCACTCCAAAATAACGACCTCCGGTGACACATATTGAACCACTTGCGAGTATCGACTAAAGCAATATTTAAATATCGCAGTAAGTCGATCGATATCGAAATAGCGGCGCTGTATAGCGGCCACAGCATTTGAGGCATTTTTGTGTGACTCGCGGAACGAGAAGTTGTGCTCGCTGTTAATCTCGATTCTCTTTTTTGTTGAGTAAATACTGTGCGAGAGGAGTGGATTTTGTAGACGTCGTGGCTAAGTCTAGTGCCGTTTTCGACTGGTGTAACAGTATAATGAAAGAGTCAGCTTGTGTGTAAAAGCATATCTTTATTGAGCTCGTTTCTTTTATTGCCGATCACGCGTGCACGCCGTTAACCTTAGTTCCTACCTTTCCTTATCTATTTCATTCGCTACTGATCTTACAGCTTATAATTTCTCAGAAATGGAATTGCAGCCCAGCTTCCTGCTCCGCTTCCTGCTCCAATTTTGCTCCGATTAGCTCCGATTTGCTTCGAAATCGTGCTTCCAATCTGGGCGCCGACTTTCAACTGGTCCTTTGTTCTTAAATCGGGCCTTGTAGCTGCCTTGTGCTCCAGTTCGGTGTCTTATTTTTGCTCCGTTTTGCTGCAGAGCTCTGATTTGAATAAACCCGGATTATAACGGGTGATGTGTTTAACCTGAAACAGATTCAGTATTACCGCAAAGTTAAATTCAAAGACAAAGTGCGTTAGATTCGGTGCGCGATCACGTACTGTTTTTCCACGCATCACGCCGTGATCACGTGTTACGCGATCAGTCTTTGATTTGGCAAATCAAGTGAATAACAAATAAGGTGATTCCGAGGTCGTTACAATTCGTCGGTCGATACAAAACATGGATCGTGAAGTCCTTAACGGTATGACCTTGGATCAGTTAAAGAGAGAAGCGATCAAATATCGGCTTCAAGTCTCTGATGATCTAAAATCACTGATCGACGCCCTGATGGAACATTTTGAACGTCACGGGCCAGTCGATCTCGGGCAGGAAATAGTTCCTGGGGCCGCCGCATCAAGCGGTCCGCAACTTCGCTCGGGTACGAGACTTGCTTTCCGGAAAGCGACGGCTGCTGACAAGATCGCTTCGATTTCGCCGACGTCGGAGCAATCTCTGGCGTTGGAGTTCGCTCATCTGGCGTCAATCATCACTGGGACAATGCAGTCTATGCAGCAGCAGATCATGCAGGCCCAGCAGCAGCAGGCAGAAATCCTGCGGCAAATGTTAGAATCTATCTCCGGTCCACCAGCGATCCAGATCCAGCCGACCGCGACAATTTCAGTGGATCAACCGGCGAATGACTTACTTACTCCACGGAGTCCGGGTTCGTCGCTCCCGTCCACCGTGGCCTTGGCACCTTCTTCACACGCCGTCACGATGCTGGCTACCCAGATCCCGGAATTCGGCGGCCTGGAGGAGAAGAACGTTCAGCTATGGGTCCAGAGAGTCAAACAGGTATCCCGGATTCATAAAGTCACGGACGACGTAATGCTTTTAGCTTCTTCTTCAAGGTTGGTTAAGACTGCGAAGCGGTGGTACAACTTAGGATCGGGCTCAATGCTCGAATCTTGGATCGGGTTCCGCGAGGCTATTTTAAAGCGATTTTCGAGGAAAGTTCTCTACCACGTTGCCATGCAAAAGATAGAAGCGCGTAGATGGATGCCAAGTAAAGAATCATTTCTCGAGTACGCGATGGACAAAATATCACTTACGCACCATTTACGGCTAGACAACGACAGCATAGTTCACTTACTGATTAGTGGCATTCCAATTAGGTCTTTGAAAGAGACAGCGGCGTCATTGAGGTCTGATTCGGTGGATCAATTTCTAGACCGTATGCATCAAATTGTTTCCGTCTCTGCAGATTCCGATAAGAAAACTCCAGCGCCTGGCAGATCCTCTCATCAGAAGAAATCTGCTCCTAAATCCAGCTCCAAAGGTGGTCACCAGAAAGACTCTGGCAAAAGCGACCAGTTTTGTATCTACTGCAAGACCCGGGGACATCTGCGGTACGACTGCTTCAAGCTGATGAGGAAAAACCAGTCAACTCAGCCTGTAGCTTCCTCTTCTTCGGTTGCAGCCGTCGAAACTTCTGCGTCTCAATCACCGATTGCGTTCGTTCACTCACCACGAGGTAAGAATATTCATTTTAACGATACGCCGTTGAAGGTCATTCAAATAGAGCAGTGTATCTGTTCACTCTCAGCGTTATTGGACACGGGAAGTCCGATTTCCTTCAGTAAGTACGAAGTATTAAAATTGTTTGTCGACATTTCCATGGTCCCGTTACTGGAACCTGTAAATAAATATAATGCGTTAAATAACAAACCAGTTCCTATTTTAGGGTTAGTTAGTACTACAATTGTGCTGAAGCAATTACCTACTATGACTTTATCAATTATTTTTCACGTTTTGCAAAATAGCGAGCTTACTACCGATCTCCTGATTGGCCGTGATTTTTTTAATACCCATAATATCATTGCCACATTTAAACCAGTTGTTAAAAACACCGTTTACCAGCTCGAATCGCCTTCAGTGGGCGACGATAACATTTTTGCACATGCGTTGTTGCAAATATCCGTTTGCAATGCTGTCAATGCGTCAGACAGCAGCCTGAATGAAATATCCGTTGATTTTGGGTCACAATGCAAAGAAGAGCTCAGGAAATTATTGTCCGAAATAGAAAACCTGAAAATCGATAAACTTAAAGATGATTACACTGTGAAGGTTTGTCTGAAAGATGAGTCGATATTCGCGTACGCACCGCGCCGTTTCGCGCTCGCCGAAAGGCAGCAAATACGCGCGATCACCGATGATTTCTTGGCACGCGGGATAATTAAACCGAGCGTTTCCCCCTACAGTGCCAGAGTAGTGCCGGTCAGAAAGAAAAATGGTCTCATGAGACTATGCGTTGACCTTAGGCCTCTGAACAATCGCGTTGTCAAGCAGAAGTACCCATTTTCTTTGATTGAGAACTGCATTGCTCAGTTGGGTACTAAGAATGTCTTCTCGTTCCTTGATCTGAAAGACGGGTTTCACCAGATAAGAGTACAGGGTCCGCCACTTAAATCCGGACAAAAATTTTTTTCTCGAAAAAGTTGTTTATTACAGAAAATATGAAAAAACATTAATAGACTGCTTTATAGCTCGGTTAAGGGATCTTTTCTGAGACATTTTACTCAATGTATCCGCCCTGCGCCTCGATCACCGCTTCAATCCTATTCCGAAAGCGCGAACATGCCGTCTGCAATTGCGCACGGTCCATTTTTATGAATGCCGCTTCAATAGCGGCTTGGAGAGAGGCTACATTAGGGTGTCTGGCTTTGTTACTATCCCTCTCGACTACGCCCCACACGTAGTAGTCGAGAGGATTCAAATCGGGACTACTCGGAAGCCAGAAATCCTTTGACCAAAACATGTCGATGTTGTCCGATAGCCAGTTCTGCACCAAGTGACTCGTATGAGCAGGTGCGCCGTCTTGTTGGAAGATATACGGCCTTCCTGCAGCTACGTCCTCCATCCAAGG
>NW_018022259.1:13227-14668 GCF_002006095.1 Pseudomyrmex gracilis
TCGAATAATTTCGTGTCGAATAAATCTGTGTCCAATAATTTTGTGTCCAATAATTTGGTGTCGAATCGTACTGTGGTCAATAGAGTATCACCCCTTCCAACCTCTTATTAGACAAGAGAGAGTCATAGTTTACATAGATGATATTATGGTGGCTTTTGAAACCGTTGAAGAGAACCTTGATACTCTTTGCGAAGCTTTGTCACGCTCAAAAAGTATGATTTGAAGTTAAACCTGAGCAAATGCAAGTTCCTTCAAAAGGAGATTGAGTATTTAGGCTACATTATAGCGTCGAACAAAATAACTATTAGTCAGCGCCACATACTTGCGATCAGGGATTTTCCGCAGCCGCGCAGCGTGCGAGAAGTCCAGCAATTCTTGGAATTGACCAACTTCTTCCGGAAGTTCATCCAGAATTATTCCGTCAAGGTTAAACCTTTGAGAGAATTATTGCGCAAGGGCGTTAAGTTTGATTTTGACTCCAATTGTTTTGGATCTTTTAGTAACCTGAAACAAGAATTAATTTCTCAGTCGGTTCTGTGTTTATACAGCCCTACGGTCGAACCACAGCTACATACGGAAGCGAGTTCACACGGTCTCGGTGCAATCCTCCTTCAGAAACAAAGTTCGAATCATCTGGTACCAGTGGCTTATTTTAATCAAGCAACTAACAAAATAAAAGCCAAATACCACAGTTTCGAGCTCGAGATGCTCGCCATCGTCCGAGCTGTGGAGCGATTTCACATTTATTTGTGTGGTATTTGGTTCACCGTGGTTACCGATTGCAGCGCGCTAGTACACGCCGTAAATAAGATTAATCTCAATCCAAGAATTGCTAGGTAGGCGCTATCGCTACAAAATTATTCATTTAAGATCGAGCACCGAACCGGTGATCGGATGGCGCATGTCGACGCGCTCAGCCGACAAATACTCTATGTAAATACATTACCTTTAGAAAGGGAGCTGGAGCTGAAGCAAACGTGCGACGCCAAGCTCTTAGACGGCCTCGTCTACCGCTCGCTATTTGTAGTACTAGATTTGATGATTTCAAACATCATTCGTGTTTATCACGACGGTATGGCCCATTGCGGGGTGGAGAAAACGTTCTAGGGGATCGCAGCGACCTACTGGTTTCCTTTAATGCAAAAGAAAATCGTTGACCATATTGAAAATTGCATATTGTGTATATTAGCGAATACCTCGTCTCATGCTCGCGAAGGCGAAATGCAACTAGTTCCGTCGGTCACCAAACCGTTCGAGATCCTTCATTTGGACCATTTCGGGCCGCTACAAATAACAAATGACGAATACCGCTTTACACTTGTAGTGGTAGATGCGTTTACGCGCTTTATGGCTTATGCCGGGTGACACTCTATTGACCACAGTACGATTCGACACCGCTCGATTCGACACAGATTTATTCGACACCAAATTATTCGACACC
>NW_018022259.1:15163-21467 GCF_002006095.1 Pseudomyrmex gracilis
AATCGTACGGTGTCGAATAATTTGGTGTCGAATAAATCTGTGTCGAATCGAGCGGTGTCGAATCGTACTGTGGTCAAACGGAACCCGCCCCTTATGCCAACTAAGTCGATAGGTTCAAAGGAAGTGCTCTTTCTCCAGTTTCTGATTAATAGTTTTGGTACGCCGGGCAAAATTGTCACTGACCGCGGCACGGCGTTCTCGTCAAAGGAATTTGCGGACTTCGTCGAATCACGTCGCATTAAGCACCGTCTCGTAGCCGTAGCATCTCCATGGGCGAATGGCCTGGTAGAAAGGATAAACAGATTTATAAAATCGTCTCTTAAAAAGATAGTCGCCGAGGCGCTCGAGTGGAAAGCGGGTTTAGCTAAGGCGCAGTACGTCATTAACAATACGTTTCATGCGGCTATTAAAAACATGCCAGCAAAATTATTGCTTGGCTACGATTGTCGTAACGACGACGATAAGTGTCTCTCTGATTATGTTAAAGCATTGTCGCAAGTCGACAAGGATCTAAAATCCGAAAGGAAGGCGTCACGTGACCTAGCGATTGAAACGACGAAAAAACTTCGCGCCTACAATAAACAGCTCTACGATCAGAAGCACATCAAACCAAGCTTATACAAGCCCGGCGATCTGGTCATGATTCGCGATTTACAGAATAGGCCGGAGCAGAGTGCCAAGTTTAAATCGGCTTATAAAAGGCCTTATATAGTTAAGAAAATCCTGAACAACAACCGCTACGTCGTGACGGACATCTCCGGTTTCAACGAGGCACCAAAGCCTTATAACGCTATTTTGTCAAGTGAGAAATTGAAACCGTGGATCAAGCCTGTAGTTAATACAGCAATGTAAATAGTGTAAATATTGTTCAGTATTAGATAGTTAGCATATTACTTACCTTAATTGTAATCTGAAAAAGGGAAGAAACGACATTCGAGTCGAATGTATTGTCAGGATGGTCGAGTTGTAAGGAATTTTTCCGTCTATCTTTCCAAAATAACGACCTCCGGTGTCAACTATTGAACCACTTGCGAGTATCGACTAAAGCAATATTTAAATATCGCAGTAAGTTGATTGATATCAAAATAGCGGCGCTGTATAGCGGCCACAGCAGGCACGTTTGAGGCATTCTTGTGTGACTCGCGGAACGAGAAGTTGTGCTCGCTGTTTATCTCGATTCCCGTCTCGATTCTCTCTTATTTGAGTAAAGACTGTGCGAGAGGAGTGGATTTTGTAGACGTCGTGGCTAAGTCTAGTGCCGTTTTCGACTGGTGTAACAGTACGATTAAAGAGTCAGCTTGTGTGTAAAAGCATATCTTTATTGAGCTCGTTTCTTTTATTGCCGTTCACGCGTGCACGCCGTTAACCCTAGTTCCTACCTTTTCTTATCTATTTTATTTGCTACTGATCTTACACAACTTTTTCCCATCTTTCTGGCAGAGCTCAAATACCGTTACGGTAACAGTGATCGTTTTTTGAGGCTATCCACAAATCATTTTTTGATGTCTTCATATGAGCAAAACTGCTGATCAGCCAAACCATGTGCCATCGAACGGAACACATAATAATCGGACGGCGCAATATCTGAGGAATATGGCGGGTGGGGTAAAATTTCCCATTTGAGTGTTTCCACGTTTCCACCAGGTTTTAACGGGTTTGGCAACATGAGGCCGAGCGTTGTCATGCAGTAAAATCATTTTTTTGTGCCTCTGCTCGTATTGTGGCCGTTTTTCGCGCAGTGCTCGGCTCAGTCGCATCAATTGAATTTGATACCGTTTCCCAGTAATGGTTTCGTTTGGTTTCAACAGCTCATAAGAAATAACACCGACCTGGTCCCACCAAATACACAGCATAACCTTCGCAGCGTGAATATTCGGCCGACCCGACGACGTAGAAGCATGACCGGGCAGTCCCCATGACATTCTTTTCTTTGGGTTGCTGTAGTAAATCCATTTTTCATTACTCGTCACGAAGCAATGAAGAAAACTCTTCCTTTCTTGCCGCTAGAGCAGTTGTTCACAGGCGAAAAACCGACGCTCAACGTCCCTTGGCTTCAAATCATAAGGAACCGAAATTCCTTGTTTTTGAATCATTCCCAACGCATGCAATCGCTTGGAAATGGCTTGGCGGATAACTCCTAATGCTGAAGCAAGCTGTTCTTGCGTTTGGCGTGGATCCTCATCGAGCAATGCCTCTAATTCAACGTCTTTGAAGGTTTTTGGCCTTCCTTCACGCGGACGGTTGTCAACATCAAAATCACCGTCTATGAAGCGACGAAACCAATCACGGCACGTTGTTTCACTTAGAGCAGCATCTCCGTAAACTTTTTGGAGCTCTCGATGCGCTTCAGCCGCCGTTTTCTTTGAATGAAATAAAACAATCAACATTTCCCGCAAATGACGATTATTTGGTACAAAATTAGACATTTTCACACAACCAACATTATATGACGCCAAAACAAAATCACTAACGTGTCAAAGCGGTTTGTTTATCATATGTCAAAGTTTGACTCGTGACGTTTTGGATATGTCAAAATCGACCAGCACTTACTGCTGGAGCCATCTATTTACAAACAGCGGGAACTTAGTTGCGCACCTAATAAAAAGTCGATAATTACAATAAAACACTACGACATAACTAAAAAAATTTTTATGAAATATAATAAAATTTGTACGTCAAAGAATTGTATAAAACTTTGTGGTTCAAAAGAAACTTTTATTATTAATATTTCAGAAAAACTAAAAGTTAGGGTAAATATTCAAAAAAGAATGGAAACAGAAAAAATTGTATGTTGGTGTTTTGTTGTTAGGAACAGTAACATTCGTAATATTTCTAAAATATTACCTGTGCTTAAAGAAAGTCAAAAGTATGTTTGATTGTTGTTGCCGAATGTATTGCAATTGATGAAAAAGTACACGCATTGTGTGGATTATCCAGAAATACAGCCTCATCTGAAAATTATTTTATTGATTCTACATATCATCACAAATCTTTAGCAGAACCTTTCATGATGAATATGGAAGGACAAATTACAAATGTGTTGCCGTTGATACCAGGGCAAGCAAAACAATCATGGTTGTGCAATAACTCATGCAAGACTGATGATCCTTTTTTGATTAGTTATTATGAGAAACTTCTTTAAATATTAAATACATGTCCTTTAAAAAACGTACCAAAATTAATGCAAACCATTTTTAATTGTACTGTGAAAACTTCAAATAAAAAGTTAGGTCATGCGCATAGTTGCTATGTTACTTCTGGTCTTTGTAAAGCAATGTGTATTCCACTTCAATTATTATCATCTCATTTTCCAAAAGTGAGGAATATGAGACGCTTGATTTATCAACTTAAGAGTGTTTATCAGAAACTTGTAAATCTAGACAGAGCTTTAACTTGTGTTGATTTAGACACATTAAAGGAAATTGTTACTTCGGCACAAGAAAAAGCAGATATTGTGACGTTTTTCTGAGTTCTTACGAAGTTCTCGCGTCGCTCCGCCCGAAACGGAAGTACGAAATCAGGATACGGACGAAAGTCCGCGAGATCGGGAACGTCTGTATCGACAGGAAAGAAAAGGGTTGCAAAACGAGCACACCACTGCGCCGAGCCGACGGATTCTTGGTAAGAGTTTAGGGCGCCAGACGCGTGACCGCGTCAAAATCTGCGTCGCTCGACACAACGGGCCGACTAGCTCTATTTGAACGGAGAAGGGTTGGGTTTATTGTCTTTAGCTTCAAGGCTGTCCCTCCAAGGACGGAAAGAAATTGCGCGGACGAGGTAAAGAGGCGAGACCAGACGCTAGATTATCAAAGTTAACAAATTTATTAAAATTAAATAAAAAAATTAAAAATAAAAAGAAACTAAAAATAAAAAAGAAAGTAAAAAAAGCGGTAGCAAAGAATAGTACACAGCAAGCAATTAAGAAATGACGCAAATACTCAAAGATATCAAAACACGCCGCCACGTCGCGCGGCCGAGACGAGAGATCAAAACAAGGTCGAACGGTTGATGGCTCGACAGCTGTTACTTGTCGTGCCGAACAGCGCTTCCTTGCAAGGGTAATTAAGTGTGGCGCTTCCTAGTTCTGGCGGGAATATAGCGCAGACGTATCGCCCATCCACGGCGACAAAGCTTTCGCCGGATGATTATAGCGAGATGCAAACCAGCAAAAAAGCAAGCAGTGTCGATGAAACGCAAAGCGAGAATGAGTGTGAGGCCGGAAGAAGCGTCGGTCCTGGGGTCAACTTCTACCCGAGATGCTACTATGTATACGATAGCCTCCGATAATTCGTTTCGATCCGGTCGTTCCTCGGGGAACTTACACCAAATAATTATATGCCGACCGTAGCGATCACGTATTATCGTACGTCCGCGAGTCGATTCGACAATAATTACTACCGAGACTCCTCCGGGGTCGGCGCCCGATTCTCACGAATTTCGACACTCTCTCGGCACCGATAAGGCTCCACTTCCGTTCCACACTCTCCACGTTATCAGGTATCGCTGCTCGATCCGACAGGTCCGATACGGCGATTCGGTACAACAGCGTTTTGCAATGGTTAAGGAGAACACGGCGTTCTCAGATAACTTCCCGTCGGGTAAAGCGATTCAATGCAAACACGTCAATTATTACGACAGCGCTAAGAGTCTCGCAATATCCAAGCCGATACGACAGCACCAAGGATCTCGCGCCGCAAAATCGATACGACAGCCTTAAGGATCTCGGTACAGCAAAAATCGATACGACAGCACGCGATCTAGCAGCGCAAAAACGATACATGCAATACATCAATAACAAGCGCAAAAAAAAAATATGTTTACAGAGGCGACAGTTTCACAAAACACGGATTTCTACTTGGCGTTTCCCGAGCGGCTCCAGGGCTTGTCACAGTATTCAACAGAATACTCGCAAAATCTGAACGCACTCTAACTCTACGAAAAAATGCCACGAAGCCCCGTGAATCCGATTCTAGCCGCCCTCCAATGAATAAATATGGCGAAGGCTTTGTCCTTGGCTGACACACAACGCGAGAATTGGCGACTAGCCTCGACACGGAACTCAGCACGCAGATTCGTGGCTACAAGAAACGAGGCACCTTACCGGATATCGTCGTTCTGCGACATAACTTCCTTCCTCTCGGCTATTTCAGAGACGGTACTTTCCGGGAGTCCTTCCGTGCGTCCGACTCTCACAAGGGTTAGCGACCAAGAGCGCAAGGATCGCGATCGATTCGGGGTCCATGCGCCGGGGCGCGCTAAGATCGTGCGGGGTCGGCTGCGCCAGCCAATCAGAGCGCGGCGTTTGCGGTCGTGCAAGCTACAAGGACTTGATCCGCGAATTACGAATGTGCTTCCTTTTCGCAGGATTCCTCTTTCGCCTGTCCGAGCGTATCTTGTCCGGCTGGCTGGGGCGGATCTCCAGAAGGTCACTTGTTGGTTCCCAGGCTCCTTAGAGCTGGTAGCTGGCTTCAAAAGGCAGATTTATCCGGTATTAGTTACAGGTGTTTACTGCCGCTTGGCGACGCTGTTGCTCGCGTGTCGCTTGCGCTCCCTGGAATATGGGATTGAGCCTGCCCGCTGAGTCAGGGTAGTAGCCTATGTGCGCTGCCACTGGCGCTTCTTCGATCCTCTTTGTTTCTTGTTTGCTCCTTGTCCCGCTCTAGATTTCATGTGTGCTCGTCTCCCTCTGTGTTCTTCGACGGGGCGAGCCCTCGGGGGGGGGGTGAGGCGCTATATTTTACATAAAAATAAAAAAATACAAAACAAAAAGAAATAAGCAACTAAACTAACACGAGATAAGTGTGTAAACCCTGGAGGATCCTGGCGCTCAAGACCGGCACACACTTCGGAACTCCCTCAAGGGATAATTTTTGTGGCATGGGGGGAGCGGCGCGAACACCATGTTACAATATATACAAACACCAGCAACCTAATGTTGTTTTGAATGGCGACGATATCATTGCTAAATATCAAAATACATTTAAAGCCATGACTAAACGCTGTATAGATATACCACGATACGTTTGTGTATCATGTGAAAAACTTTGTTACAAAAAAAAAATATTTCTGAAATAAATACTGTTCAAAAACAAATAGACATTCCATCTTAGAGAGATTTGATGGTTTATGTAAAAGAAAGGAAAATTGATGCACAATATTGTTGGATGTCGAGGAGGGTCGGGTGATTAAGAAGAAGTTCTTTGCTCGAACTTACTACGATGTCCTTTATTGCTCCTGTTCTTTACAACTTTCTTTACACGGCTACGTCTCACTGCGGTAAACTCTCCGGCTTGCGGAGCCACAC